>NC_048298.1:28369971-28528778 GCF_013100865.1 Trachemys scripta elegans | reverse complement strand
AATGCCACACCACCCCGCGCTCCCCCCGCTGCCCCTTACCAGGTGCCGCCCCAAGCATGTGCTTGGGTGCCTGGTGCCTGGAGCCGGCCCTGGCCTCAACTCTTCTGTACTCCCTTGTAAGATTGTAACTTGTAGTGTCAACAATTCAATTTATCTTTAATCAAAATCTAACTGGAAGTGAAACAACAACCACACAAAAAAGTCAGAGGACAAAAGAGGAACCCAATAATCTTGGCTAGCACATAATTTCACCTTCAAGGCTGTGCACCTGGCTAAGTAGCTGCACTTGTTTCATCATACATCCCTTTTCTTTGTTCCTTGTGACCTTCCTTCTTAAACACTCCATTCATATACTACTTCCACTTTCATTACTTCTTTCCTGGAACATCCTGTTGCTCTGGAATACCTTAACGCCACCCCCCATCAAGTGCTTCCTTCAAATCCCTCCTCAAAATCCACTTCTTTCACAGTCTTCCTACACTGATCTCCTCAGTAACATCTCCACACCTCTTGAACCTTAATTGTTGTCCTGTATTGCATTTTTGTATGACTCAAACTGTAGAGGCCTTACCTTTCAAGTTTTTTTCATGGGCTGTGGGAACACCTTAGCCCTCAGAAACTAAATGAGAAGTGTAATAGAGCCTTGCAGTGCCCAAAATCTGATGGATTAAAAAAAGTGTATACTATAATAAACTGTAAAATAGAGTTAATAATAAGCAGTTCAGATAGTGATAATGGCAAATAAAGCAAAACATATGTATTTCATATTGATTATATAGAGTGAAGGGCGGGTTCTGCGTGCTTATTAAAATTCAGAAATCTCAAATCCCTCAGTGACACAGATACTAACGCTCTGAACACTTTCATTACAGACAGAGTGAGAAAACCAGTCCATGTGGATCTGAACAAGGGGTTAAAAACCCCTACAAGGAGACAGAATATTGAACTTCCCATGTCACCACAACGTACATCATCTAAAATAGGCCTAGATGACATCCAGAACAGGTACTTGAATAATTATGGCCATTAGACAAACGTTAATGAAGTTCAGCAAAGATAAGAGCTTTATGATGCCATTTCTTTCTTCCTTTTGATTTATAAAAGATATATTCTAAAAGTGCCAATCCAGGCACCATCGCAAAATTGAAAAATACAATCAGAACAAGAGTAAAACCAGCAACTTCCACAACCCCAACCAAAAAAAAATAGTCAGCCCCATAGATACTCAATTCACACTAACAGCCCTTATCATGCGGCTAAATAGATAAAGCATGCTGCCGGGCCTCCTGGTCAACAAAGTTGTGCTATTTCAGACCAAAGGGAAGGGACTAGGTCCCCCGGCTGAGGACCCCTCACACAAAACATACTGCCAACAGACCCTTCTCTTTTTTTTTTTTTTTTTAAACTGAGACCGAACACCTCTGCTGATTGGTGGTGTGGCACTATAATTCTGGGAGAGAAGCAGTCTCTCACATATGTAGTAGGTGCCAAGGCATTTCAGTCAAAACAAACACCTGAAATTCTACCTGCAATCTACAGACAGCCTTTGCAGATCCTAGGGCACTTGTATCATGTGCTCTCAGCAAGATACGCTCCTTAAAAAGTGGGCTGCTGGATTCTGCAGCAGCTTCTGGTTTCCCTTAAGATACGGCCCGATATGGAGCACACTGCAGTATATAATGTTGAGTTAACAAAGGCAGGGATCACAGTAGCAAGGTCTGCATCCAGAAGAAATTATTGCAATGTCTTAGCTGGAGCAAGATGAAAAATACTGTTGCTATGTGATTGTTTAACAGCAGATGGAAATCCAGCAACACTTCAAATAAATACAGGCCATACTTACATAATAGGGGACTGTCTCCTGGAAACAGTGACTCTGAAAAGGATGTAGAAGTCATAGAGACAGACAACTGAACATAAGCTCCCAGTGTGATGTTGTGGCAAAAAGCACTAATGCAATCATTGGATGTATAAACAGGAGAGTAGTAAATAGGAGTAGGGAAGTGAGACTGATACTGGAATACAACATTCAGTTCTGGTGTCCACATTTTAAAGGGGATTTTGAAAAATTGGAGAGGGTGCAGGGAAGTGTTATACAGAATGTCAGACTAGATGATCTAATGGTCCCTCTGGCTTTAAAATCTCAATTTATGAACTGGCAGGACATGCACCCTCCACAGAGGGACAGATACAATTCTCACTATATTTTCTTGTTGCTTTCCCCAGCCTTCCACCATCATCTCAGCCTTATCCAGATTAAGTTCTAGCCAGCTAGGTCTCTTCCATGCCTGAGTCTCTTCCAGACATTGGGCCAGGTGCTCACCAGCACTGGCTATATTGGATATAGAGATAAGGATGTTGTCATCTCCCCGCCGCTCATGACTGATACCATGGGAAGAAGGCAGTTGGAGGACTAGTGGGTGATTGGGAGCCTAGAACTGTTCTGGATCTGAAGCAGGGGATCTGCTCTTGTGAGGAGGTATCTGTATTGCCTGTGCTTGTAGCTGTCCTGTTACCCAGATAGTCCTGTCTTGAAAAGAGCTTCTGAGGAAATGTAAATTATGAATAGAAAAACAAATACAATATTTTAGGGTTGAAATAGTTCCACACCAGTGCTTTAAGTTCCAATTAGATGGGTCATAAACATCCTTACCAATGTAACGGAGTTTGGAAATGTATTTTGAACAAACAAAAAGTTGTAGATGAGGCCCTAGATTTTCAGAAGTGACTAATGACTATTTCTTTACTCATATAAGACGCTGCATGCAGTAGCTGTATCTGAGGAGCAGGCCACTGTATTCAAACATTATTTTGAATCCTCAATCTTTCTGTGCCCAACTTGAGATTTCTTAAAGGAGCCAGATTTTCAGATGGCCCATGGTGGTTGTTCAGGACTCTTTGAAAATCAAGCCCTTTAAAGATATCTCAAGTTAGGTACCCAAAATCATGAGTCTCTTTTGGCCAAGAACTCTAAATCACATAGATTTTTCTTATACTTTGTTACAAGAATACAACAACAAGTATTAGAGAACAGAAGAAAGCATCTCACAGACAAGATGAAATACCAACCTCAGGTAAGCTAAATATACATTTCTAACTTAATATCAGTTTTGTAAACCAATGACTTTTAAATTGTTTTTTAAACCAATGCCTAATCTCATAGATTTTGATGTGAAGTGAGGCTTTCCTCTTTAAGACTATGCTGCATCATTAAAATTATCTGCCAAATTATTCTAGGTGGTTTCAAAACACTCAAGAAGAACAGTCTCTGCTCCAAAGAGTTTACAGTAAGGACAAACAAGTACACAGAGGTTAGGGGAAAGGGAATGGGAACAACAAAAAGCAAACTATGTAAAATGTACATAAAGTCAGTTTGATTCACTATGAGCAACATGGCAGAAATGAATTTTTAAATGTGGACAGGGTATGGGCTGTGAGGATGAATTCAGAGGAGTGTACCACACATAGCAGGTCACGTGGAAGAAGACACAGAGGTCATTGTAAGAAGTTAAGAAATTGGCAGACAAAGTTGGGAGCACTGGCAGAGCCTGGGGGATGGGAGGTAATTTGACAATGGAAGATAAACAGGGAAAGGGCAGGGTTATAGAAATCAAATTTCTCCTCAAATCGGGCCCTCAAATCTTGTCTCCCAAAACACTTTGAAACAAATTCTGCTTCCACTACACCTGTTCAACTTGATGGGGCTCTAGGGGTATAACTGAGAAGAGAATTTGTCCCTGAAAAATCTATTACAAGCATTTCCAAAAGTATATTGAATTTAGGGTAGATGTCATTAATCTATCATAAACAAATCTGTGCAGTCTTTAAAGGCATTTGCCAAAAAGAGGTGGGATCAGAGGGAATCTCGCACATCACCTCGTCTTTTAATGGATGCCACTGGATAATCTTAATAGACTAATTTAGCCTCACTTTTACTAACACTATTTTATATACTTATGGGAAAGATCATTATTTTTTAAGTTCCAGTAATTATTTCTTCTGTTGTAGTGTAAAATAGTTAACTTTCTATATGAGGTTAGGCTCTGGCCTAGAATTAAGCTTTTTTGCAGTTGTCAGGTTTGGAGGTGCTGAATGTTTCTATGTAGTCAGATGCCCATTAAGATTCAAACCAATAAGTCTGCTCAGTTTCATCAATTCAGTGGTTCTTTTTTAGGTGCAAAGTACTTCTCAGCATGAGTAAGAGTGGCAAAATGTGTCTTGTAGTGTAGTGGGCCATCAGTAATGTTCACATATGGACTCTTAATTAGGCCCAGATTCAGGAAAGGACATGGTTTAATCCACCCCATTCAGAATAGAACTTAATTATATGTTTAAGTTTAAGACCATACTTAAATCCCATTGAAGTCAGTGGGACTTAAGCACAAGCTTAAGTGCTTTCCTGAAAAGAGATGCTATCCTGAATTGGGGTCATGAAGAGGATATTCTGTATGCTCCACTAAAGGGAGTGGGCTCTCTTAAACCTGTTTCCAGTCAGCCACAGACAACCTTTGGTGACATGTAGAACTATAGATTAAAAATGTAAGGCTGAATTCTGTTTTCATATGCGAGTGCAGCGCCTATTTTACTTAACAGGAGACCTATACTTGTGCATCAGTGAGCAAAATTAGACTATTTGCATGCAGACATCCTGATTTCCAGCCAGAGTTTTGAATGAGATATAGAGTGTTGACTTGATCACTTTTTGAGCTGAATTATCCTTACTAGTGGAAAATTATTTAGAAATATAGAGAGGGATTTTTTTTTAGCCTTCCTGAATCTTACCCAAGAGGAGAAGTGGGAGGATAAAATCTGATGTTACCAACTCATGGATATTTTAAAGGAGTTCCATAATTAAAACATGGTTTGTTTGCCTTCTTTTAGATGGTCCGAACGAGGTGATAACCATGGTTTAGCAACTTGCAAACCCATGTACTGATGGGTGCAGCTGAGTAGGAGATGGAAGGATAGCTTTATTATCCACAGGAGGCTCACTGCTAGAAGATGCCTATGAAAGAAGCTGAATCAGCACTTCTCCAGAAGGCCTAGCCTTACCTCAACCCACTTTTGCAACTGTGCTGGCCCACTACCAGGCTCCTTGGTGTAGCAGGGATTGCTGGCAATTCATAACACTGCACTCTTTAGACTGTCAACAACTGAGAGCCTGGGTTGTGTCCTCTTGCACCAAAAGAATCCATTAAGTGAATCAGGCCTATAGGTGGGACCACTAGACTTGTGCTCTGCTCAATTAGGCCCTTTCTCTCTGTCTAGGCTAAACAAACCATGTTGTCCCCAGTGTGTCACAACAAAGCTCAACCATCATTTTGCTTTAGAATGCAGATATTGAAGTATTAGATCTGTGCAAATGTTACACTTCTAATAGTTTGTGTGAAAAGCATCCTTTGAATAAAGTTATCAGCCGCTTAGATGCAGCTACTAAACACAGATTCTTCTATGATTAAAGAGAGAAAATCTCTCTAGACCTAGCAATTAAGCCAAGTTCTCTACTGACATAATCCACTGAGTTCAGTGCGGTTATGCTGGTGGAGAATTTGATCCATTGTTCCTAAAGTCATGCAGTTGGGCCAAGTTTTTTAGACAGAGTAAGAAAGATAGACCTATTTGTAGGATTAAATCCTTTTTTTGAGCAAAGGAGAATTACTTGGTCTAGGTTAGGTGTTTGGCTATGAAAATGTATTTTACAAAGATCGCAGCTTGCAATAAATTACTTTCCTAGACATTACTTTAGTAAAACTCTTCCACTACAGTTGTATCCCTCATACTAGTTGGGGAGAGAGAGAGAGGCCATTATTTTAGGTTGGTATAGAATGTCCAGAACTCATGGGAACAGACTGTCATCTGGGCCTCTGCCTGACTTTCACTTGCATGTACAGATCTGTGTAGGGTGACCAGATAGCAAGTGTAAAAAATTGGGATGGGGTGGGGGGGTAATAGGAGCCCATATTAAAAAAAAAAAAAGCCACAAATATCGGGACTGTCCCTATAAAATCAGGACATCTGGTCACCCTACATCTATGCCTGCTCTTTATATGTGCAAATACTTGCTAACACTGTGCACGTACAGGTGTCAGGCTGTTTTGAAAAGTGTGCACCAGCATTTGCACCTGCATGCTTGTTTGCATCCAAAAATGGAGACGCTGGGCTAAAAAACTATTAAAAATAAATAATTGCATTGGGTGAAATTTAGCCATCCCCACAAAGCCTGAAAAAGTGGGATTTGTACAAAGTACTAAGCAGAGAGAGTGGGTCTGAAGATTCACATTCTCCAGCCTATGGCAAGCCATCGGATTGCAATGCAAAGGCATTGTCCATTAGTTTGAACAGAAGACCTTGCCACTATGTGCTCCTTATGCTGGGTGTAAGGGCCACCAGGATCTCTGTAGTTGCAGATCCCATGGCACTTCACCCAGTCTGCCTCCAAATCTCCTTTATATGCTGACCGGCTTGGGCCAACATGGCACCCTCCCTCCCACAAGAGAGCTCTCCAGGCTAGAGAGAAAAATATTCCATTTTGTCAATTTAAGTCTGAACTCAGCAAAGCACTTCAGTACATGTTTAAATTTAAAGACATGTTTCAGTCCACCTCCATTCATCATAGCCCTTAGGCACATGCATAAAGTTAGGCATGTGCATAAGTGCACTGCTGAAACCGGGCATTGGCAGAATTCTTTTTCTTCATGAAAAAGTTTATATATGGATAGGTCACATAGGTTTACATTTTTCTTGTAGTAGGTATATGTGTAATGTATTCTGTAAAATACAGAATTTTACTGAAAGTAAAATATGTTTAGATAAATAAAATGTCTGTTGTGCTTTACTTAAGTTATCACAAGTAATGGAATCAACTTGCACAGACTCTAGTCTTGAACATCTGTACAATCTAGCAGCAGACTGTAATTCCTATCCAGTGTCCTCTTCGGTTTCCTGGTCTTCTAATTACAAACAATCTCCAGAACAAAATTTCAGAACGAACCTAGCATGCAGTCCTTGGGAAGTGGCCTACGAAGAGGAGAAGCAGAGCAAACAGGTTTGATATGTTGTCATTTCAGAGGAATTCTATTAAATGACATTTTTTCTTTTGGGATGGGTCTAGTGAAATGGCAGAAGGTTTCTTGCTGATTGGTGCAAGCTACATTTAGAGTGACATTATTTTTTTTAAACAATTGGTTGGTTTGAAAATAAGCCCAGCTTGATTTTATGAACACGCAGAACTTTCTCTGAGTTCTTACTCATGAATACATAACGATAGTGTAAAGGCTAAGCAAGTTCTATGGCAGGGGTGGCCAACCTGAGCCAGAGAAGGAGCCAGAATTTACCAGTGTACATTGCCAAAGAGTCACAGTAATATGTCAGCAGCCCCCCATGAGCTCCCCCACCCCTGCTTCCAGTGCCTCCGACCCACCGGCAGCCCCACCCATCAGCGCTTCCCCCTCCCTCCCTTCCCGCACCTCCCGATCAGCTGTTTTGTGGTGTGCAGGAGACTCTGAGGGGAAGGGGGGAGGAGTGAGGGCATGGGAGGCTCAGGGGAGGGAAGGGGTGGAGTGGGGGCAGGGCCTGGGGCAGAGCCAGGGACTGAGCAGTGAGCACCCCCCGGCACATTGGAAAGCTGGCGCCTGTAGCTCCAGCCCTGGAGTCGGTGACTATACAAGGAGCTGCATGTGGCTCCGAGCCACAGGTTGGCTACCCCTGCTGTATGGGCTACACACCAACAGTGTTGCGCAAGTACTCTGTGGAGAGCTGGCTGGTAATATGGTGCTGACTCTACTTCAATGCAGGAACAGGAAACAGGAAAGACCGCTAAAATACATGAAATATTTTCCTAATATTACTCTCCCACATAAGCAAGTACAATCTAATTTGTGATAACACACCATCCCCCTAACCAATCTCTCTATTAAGATGTTCTCAATGCTCTGAAAAAGTTTGAGAACTCCTGCTCCAGAGGATACCTTTTAACTTAAGTCAATATTTTGATATGCCATTTTAAGGCAATTAATGACAGTTGTCTATTCTTAGGCCATCTGATTTTGTAGTTTTATTTTGTTTTAGATTTGAAAAATCATGTGAAAGAATACAATAGCAGTTATGAGCGGTTTTTCCTGCTAAAATATTTTTATTTTTTAGAAAATAATTTTTTCACACACATGTAAACCTTTTAAATTCTATTAGTGATGGTATCTTAATGCAAGTTCAGGAAGTCAGAACTTTGTAGTTCTGATGGCATTGGATGCTAGATGGACATTTGAAGGCCTTCAGCAATCTGGCTGACAGCCAGTATTTAAAATACGACCTGCACTGAAGTCAATTGAGACACTTCTGTGAATAAGGCAAGTGGGATTTGACCTGTTACATAGTGCAATACAATGAATGTTTTTCTCCATAATGAATTTATGGAAATAAATAGCATTATTCCATTTTTTCAACTGTATTAGAATAAAATCTTGTTTTTCCCCATAGAGATAGAAGGGACATTGTCTTGTTGAATTTTATTGTAAAAAAATTCTAAATAATCACAATAGTTATATAATGTGAAATGTCATTTTAAATATTAAAATTAACTATTCTCTATATTTAATATTTTGGCAGTTTCTACCATTTTCTCAGCCGGGAAATATTCTCTCTCAAGACCCTTGGGTTTCAAAACCTCAAAACAGGCAATGCATTTTTAGCAAGTCCAATACAGCAGGACCATTGGGAACATTGTTTAAGAAATTGAATAGGTAGGCAGAGATTTTGCTTTTTTTTAAAAAAAGACAGTCACATTTAAAAATAAGAAAGAAAGGACTTTCAAGACTCATTATCTGATTATTTTTTATTGTACTTCAATGCCTTTGAAAATTAAGTTGGGATGAAATGTAAATGACAAAAGTACCAGATTACTTACAAATTACTGAAATACATCAAAAAGTTATTTTAGTTCAATATCCTAGATTCAATTGTTCATTTTCTCACTACATTATTCAGTAGTGTCACTGAATTCCTCCATTACACATGCAATTTGCAGAACAAACAAAAGCATGCACTTGCCTCCTGTTGGTTAAATAATTCTTCTAGTTTCCTTTTCTAATTAAGAATTTAATTTTTTTTCATGAAATCATTCCCTTTTCACAAAGGAGAAATAGAAACATGAAATAAAATATATTTTGAAAAATGTGCTGATAAGAGAAAACCTTTACCTATTAACTGACTGCTTAGGGTCATACGCAGTTTATAATAAATATCTTATTTCAAGTTTGTTCCAGGGGTTCTCTGCATGTCTCTTGAGCTCCTAAGGAGTCTAATTTTCCTCCCAGTTTATTCCTTCACTTGCTCTCAAGTCCCCGGTCCACCATATGACTGAGGAGGGCGAGACAGAATGCCTTTTGGAATCCATCATCATGTTCCAACACTGAATAGCGTGATCAGGGAAGCACAATAATGGGAGCTCTTCTCAAGTACATGCAGTCTATTCGCTTGTCCCTACAAGAAAGGGACTGTGGATTTCTCACTTGGTGGCAGGCAGCACTAGCTACAGGAACACTGGACTAACACAGTCATCAGAAATTTAATTTATCTTTGCCTCTCATTTCTCCCACCTTTTCCCCAGCTATCTAAAATGCAGATGATTGAAGTCCTCTTCCTGTTCTCTCACTCTGACTACATCATGCCCATCCTTGAATCCCTTCATTAACTTCCTGGCCCTCATTGCATCAGATTCAAAGCTCTACATAATCTTGCCTCACCTACATTTCCGCTTTCATTTCTTCATGCCCCTTCACTCCTGTGCTCTTTTCAATCCTCTCTTCTTACTGTTCCCCTTTTGTCTCCTTCTCCCACTCAAGGATTGCACCTTAAGCTTGGACCACTTTCCTCCTCTTTGCTGAAGAAATGCTTCTTTCAGTCCTTCATATCTTCCCTCCTCCATACTTGATGCTCTTCATCTATAATCCCTACAACCTCTTATCTGAAGTGTTGTCCCACATCTTACCTTGCCTTTGACTGCCAGTTGTTCAAGGTAGGAAATGTGTTTTTCATTGTTTGTAAGGTACAGTGAAAACTTGGGGCATTATAGGAGTTTTTTTAAATAACAATTTAGAGTATTTGCATTTATTTATTAAGCAGTAACCAAAAACTTGGATGTAATGTACAAATGCCAGATGACTATGACTCTAAATAGTAGTAGACTAGGTCATAGATTAGCACTTATTTTTACTTAGCATTAAATAGTGTCACTTGACGGTGTTATAATGCTCACATGTTAGCTTTGGCCAACACTACTGAAGGCCATTTCAGAAACAGCATGGTATTATTGATACCATTTGGGGGAAAGAAAGACCAGGAGACAGGACAAAGTGGAAAATGAAGTGAGAGGAGACCAATTAGGAGCTGCAGGGAAGGTAAATCAGCAGAATAAGAGGTAGTTAAAAGAAGCTGATGGTGGCAAAGAGTAGCTGGGAGGAGGGCAGAAGCATAAGAGCAGAGCCCCTGCATTCTGTGTTGCTTCAGTTCTGTTACGTTCTTACAGAGATGTGTCATAGGTTTCTGCAGATAACATTTTTCCCTCCTCTCATGTAGCTAGTCTCTCAAAACTTAAATGTTTGCCAGTTTTTACATAAGCAGAGGACACTGCTTTCATCCAAGAATCATTTTGGGTCTTTGTCCAATTTCTAGTATTTCCTAACAGACATTCCAACAGGGCTGCCCGGGGGGTAGGGGGGGCAAGTGGGGCAATTTGCTCCAGGCCCTGGGCTCTGCAGGGGTCCCCCGAGAATATAGTATTCTATAGTATTGCAACTTTTTTTTATGGAAGGGGCCCCTGAAATTGCTTTGCCCCAGGCCCCCTGAATCCTCTGGGCGGCCCTGCACTCCAAAACTTTTACCATGGTATGCAATACTGGGGCATTTCTCTTTCTCTGACTGTCATGCAGTTGTGCCCTGCATTGGTGACAGGACTCAAGGATGACATATCAGCCATTGATTTGCACTCTCTTGCTTTTGTCAGTTCTCAGAGCATCAATGTGGATTTGTACTAAGATACCTCTGTATTTCTGTTCAAAAACTATGCTGCACGTGAGCACATGTATCCTTCCTTACTGTACATGGACATGTGCTATATGCATGATTTTTTTTTTTCCAAAGAGCTCTTCACTTGGTCAAAATCAAAAACAATTTTCACCAGAACACACCAAGACACTTCTCTCTAGTGAGGGATTTTTCCAGATGTTTAAGTTGTGTGGTGTTCAGAAAAAAAGACATATGCACTCAAAAACAGTTAAACTTATTTACTTAGACTCTCCAAAAATTTATCCTGCAGGCAGGATCCAACGCTGGAAAGTTTTAGTTTGAAAGATGAAAATTTCATTAAGGTTCAAGTGAGCTTAGAATGGAAATATTTATGCAGCCTTAATTATAGTGGTCATTAATGTCACCCCTACTGTACTATGGGCAAAAGAAAATGTATGTTTATTAAAAAATTCTGTGCTAAATGTAAATCACTGCCATTAGATACAAATGAAATTTCCCTCTGTCCACAGAGCTTGCACAAGGCCTATTCACCACTTAAGAACAGTGACTTAAGTGGCACAGAGACTTTTCATGGGTCTTCTGTACAGAGGGGAATTGTACCCTACAAGAACAAACCACCTTTTAAAAACCCTAAAGAAGATTGTCTTGCATTTGGATGTTGTGCACAGTCCAGTGTCTAATTCAGATGAGTGGAGCAGCAGTGACATACAGTGGTTGATTTAGTTATTCACAGCTCTTTGTGCAAGAGGATACATCTCAGGTCCCCTGTTATGTCCAGAGGTGGCATGAAGCTGAATTCTAATTCTCTTTAAAGCTGCAGGTCTAGGTTCTATGTTTTTGCCTTACTATAAAACCACATCCACAATACAGGAGAATTTATCCATTAAAAGAACATATGTTTTTGATAGAAGTAAGTATGGAGAGCATAAAGAGTAGAGGTTTTTTTGAGATTCTTAACTTAAAATTGGTAATTTAATGTTTAAGCATTTAGTGTTTTGCTTACTTTTGAACTGAGCAGGCTTTTTCTCTTTTTTTTCCTCAAAGTCCAGAATATATAAACTCTGTTGGTAATACTCCAGCTTTAATTACCAGTAAAGATTCCGGAAGCAACAACAGAAT
This sequence comes from Trachemys scripta elegans, assembly GCF_013100865.1. NCBI lineage: Eukaryota > Metazoa > Chordata > Testudines > Emydidae > Trachemys > Trachemys scripta. The sequence continues at coordinate 28,516,637 of NC_048298.1, read as the reverse complement.
AAAAGAGCCATTATTTGGTATTGTGAAAGAAACAGCAGCAAACGACACTCACAATGAAAATGGTCTAGCATTGTCTGAAGATGAGAGGCCACTGATTCATAATATTCCTTCCATGGAATATTGTGGTCCTTTTGTTAATCAAGCCAGTATCAGCCAGTTATTTACAGATCCAGATGATATGAATGAAATATCCAACAGATGCAGCCCTTGTAATAGAGAAATTTATAACATGACTAAATGTACTGAAAGGTATACTGTAGACAGATGCCTTAAAGGGATTTTCACTGTTCCAGAGCAGACTTTCTTTAAAAGTAAGACTATTTCAAGTGCAAGCCATAAAGAAAATAAACAGCCTAATAAAAGCGACTTGAAAGAATACCCTGATGGACATTATTACATTATATCTTCTGAAAACCAAGAAAATCCTTCAAAATATGAAAGAACAGGTAAGTATAAGTGATGCAAGGAAGTAAAATACTATGCTTCCATCTTTTTGGCATTGTTTTAGTGAGCCACATGATTTGTATGTCATAGTGAGAAAGATGTTATGAAACTAGGCACTGCAGTATTTTTGTTTCAGGTGAAATTATATAATGGTAATCATCTTGTGAGCTAATATGTCATTTAATAGTAATTTCTGATCAAAATTGTTATGGAATCATTTGTTTTAATTCAAAATTGTATTTTAAATTCAAGGTTTAATTTTTGTTTTTAAGGAGCATTTACAAATCACCACAATCACAAGACTAACGTAGAGAAAAAAATACAGAATTATTCAACAATGAATAAGTAAGTTTCATAAGCAATTGTTAAATTAAAAGGTGATATCTGTATATGATAGACTTGATGGGCGAAATCCTGGCTTTACTGCAGTCAGTGGCAAAACTCCAATTGACTTCAGTGGGTCCACAGTTTCACCCACTGAGTATAAGAACATGAAAATTTCTTTAAGATTATTAGCTTTGCAGCCCATAAGTCTGCAAACATACTCAAACTAATGCAAAGTGCTTTAAAGGTAATAAGTTAAATAGACAGTGTGACAATACACCTCTACCCTGATATAACGCTGTCCTCGGGAGCCAAAAAATCTTACCGCGTTATAGGTGAAACCGCGTTGTATCGAACTTGCTTTGATCCACCAGAGTGCACAGCCCTGCCTGCCTGGAGCGCTGCTTTACCGTGTTATATCCAAATTCGTGTTATATCGGGTCGCATTATATCAGGGTAGAGGTGTATTTTTAAAGAAAATAGCCATTATTGAGCAGACCCATCAGTTACCTCAAGGCTGCTCAAGTACCCAAGTATTTCCATTACTTGCATCTGAAGAAGTGAGGTTCTTACCCACGAAAGCTTATGCTCCCAATACTTCTGTTAGTCTTAAAGGTGCCACAGGACCCTCTGTTACTTTTTACAGATTCAGACGAACACGGCTACTCCTCTGATACAAGTACCCAATGTTACAGTCTTTCCTCTGGAGCTATCTTTTCATTTTACAAAGTGGCATTGTCTTCAGTAATCTTTAATAGCATACTGTTCCACAGAAATGATGTTTATAAAATCAAGTTCTTTGTATTATATCTTGAGAATTTTAAAAAACATATAACTTTAACAAATTGTAATAGTGGAATGCATTTTGTAAGTAGAGAGCAGTGACATGAGCTTACAAATAGCAGTATTGCTATGTTTTATGAAAATAATCAAAGTGGACTGTAAGATTAGTAGTAATATTTTTCATTTGAGGAGTAAATAGATGCTGAAAACCACAGTATGAATCTCTTACCTTAGGACCTTATTTTGTTTTTATTCCTTAGTGACAGTGCTCCTCTGGAACAATTCACTTGTGAGCGCTCACAAGTCTTTGGATTTGAAAAGGTAAAACAGTTTTATTTCACTTTTGCTTAAAGAGACAAATATACTTTTGTGCTATATACGACAAAATGTTGATGCCAGACACTTTGGATCAGATTCTTTGCTGCACCTCCAGAAAGCAGCAGACAGCTACTGTTTGAGGGGTGGGTACTGTGTGAGAGGTTGCCACATACCATTCCCTGCTCTATAGCTGTGCATATGTGAATAGCTATATAGATAAGAACAGGAGTACTTGTGGCACCTTAGAGACTAACAAATTTATTTGAGCATAAGCTTTTGTGGGCTACAGCCCACTTCTTCGGATGCATAGAATGGAACATATATATATAAACACACACATACAGAGAGCATGAAAAGGTGGGAGTTGTCTTACCAACTTTGAGAGGCCAATTAAGTAACAGAAAAAAACTTTTGAAGTGATAATCAAGATAGTCCAGTATAGACAGTTTGATAAGAAGTGTGAGAATACTTACAAGGGGAGATAGATTCAATGTTTGTAATGGCTCAGCCATTCCCAGTCCCTATTCAAGCCTAAGTTGATTGTGTCTAGTTTGCATATCAATTCCAGCTCAGCAGTTTCTCGTTGGAGTCTGTTTTTGAAGCTTTTCTGTTGCAAAATTGCCATCTGCAGGTCTGTCATTGAATGACCAGACAGGTTAAAGTGTTCTCCTACTGGTTTTTGAATGTTATGATTCCTGATGTCAGATTTGTGTCCATTAATTCTTTTGCGTAGAGACTGTCCGGTTTGGCCAATGTACATGGTAAAGGGGCATACATTATGGCATTTATCATATTGGTAAATGTGCAGGTGAACGAGCCCCTGATGGTATGGCTGATGTGATTAGGTCCTATGATGATGTCACTTGAATAGATATGTGGACAAAATTGGCATCGGGCTTTGTTGCAAGGATAGGTTCCTGGGTTAGTGTTTTTGTTCAGTGATGTGTGGTTGGTGGTGAGTATTTGCTTCAGATTGGGGAGTTGTCTGTAAGCGAGGACAGGTCTGTCTCCCAAGATCTGTGATAGTGAGGGATCATCTTTCAGGATAGGTTGCAGATCTTTGATGATGCGCTGGAGAGGTTTTAGTTGGGGGCTGAAGGTGACAGCTAGTGGTGTTCTGTTATTTTCTTTGTTGGGCCTGTCTTGTAAGAGGTGACTTCTGGGTACTCGTCTGGCTCTGTCAATCTGTTTTTTCACTTCAGCAGGTGGGTACTGTAGTTTTAAGAATGCTTGATAGAGATCTTGTAGGTGCTTGTCTCTGGCTGAGGGATTGGAGCAAATGCAGATGTATCATAAATACCACCCTATACCGGAAACCTACTGACCGCTAACTTACCTACATACCTCCAGCTTCCATCCAGGACACACCACATGATCCATTGTCTACAGCCAAGCTCTTACTTAATTGGCCTCTCAGAGTTGGTAAGACAACTCCCACCTTTTCATGCTCTCTGTATGTGTGTGTGTGTGTGTATGTGTATATATATATTCCAGTCTATGCATCCGAAGAAGTGGGCTGTAGCCCATGAAAGCTTATGCTCAAATAAATTTGTTAGTCTCTAAGGTGCCACAAGTACTCCTGTTCTTTTTGCGGATACAGACTAGCACGGCTGCTACTCTGAAACCTGTCATTATATAGATAAGGGGCCAGTAGATGGCATTCAAAAATACGTAGAATTGTTCATGAGTTTTGTAGGCCCAAAAGTACTTCTGCACTTCAGTGGCTTCCTCTGTGTTGTTCTTTACATGGAGCTCTTAACATTCACCACTTGATCCAAAATATGATGCAAGGATACAGAAAGGGGTTCCTGGCCCCTGGTACTTCTCAGCACCAGAATCAGGGCGGCTGGGGGCCCTGGCTCCCCAACTTTTTAACAAAAATAAACACAAAATTCATGTCTCCTTTATAAACCGCCTCCCTCCCCCCAGCAGAATAATAGATTCTGCTGGGGAGGTGCTGCAAATACATTTTTCGCCCACCAGGAGCTGCTGTAGCATCAGAAGATAGGGGAGCTGACTCACCACTGGAGCAGCCAGCTGCAGAGAGGGAAGGGCACTTTTGCCTTGTCTTCCCCCCCCCGACACACACACACACTTCTACAAAGGTTCTGGCATGCTAGCCTCTCAGTTGTGTTCCTTGTAGATTCCTGGGCTAGTTTCAATTCCAAATCAGATCTCATAGACCGCTTCTGTGAGAACTGGGAACTGTAGGATCCTCCCCTTCACAGTCACTATCTTGGTGTTTCTCCATATTTGGCAATGAAATTATTTGGTGGCAGCATAATTCATTTTACAACTTAAGTTCTCTGGTTATGGCTGGTTGGAGCTTTGCCATTAAAACAGAGTGACCATCCATCCTGTTTTTAATGGCACAGTCCTGTATTTAAGACCTCTTGCAGGTGTCCCACCTTTTAAACAAAAAAATAAAAAGGGGGCAAATTTTCTGGTATTTTCCGCTTCCCTGCTGGTCAGCGCAGCCCCAGCTGCATCTCGTTTGCGGCAGGCGGGTGAGTGCAGACAGGCAGCGGCTGGTCAGTGAGAGCATGTGGCGGTCTCATGCCAGGTGGAGAGGTGGGAAGCGGTGACATCAGGTAGGAGGAAAGGCAGCCCTGGGGGGGGAGGGTAGGGGTGTGTGTCACCCCTCCCTATGTGAAATCTAAAGCAGGAGTTCTCAAGGGGGGTCCACAAGCCCTTTCAGGGGGGTTACTGGGCGCCAATGCTGAAACCCAGAGCTTGACCTCCCAGTGCCCCCCGTGGGGCTGAAACCCCAATCCCCGGCACCCTCCACAGGGCTGAAGGTGGGAGCTGTGGGGCTGAAGCCCCAATTTCCCCTCCCCCCCAGGGCTGAAGCCCCGATCCCTGGCATCCCTCCTCCCCCTGCTGAAGCCTGGAGCTGCAGGCGCTGAATGCCTGAGCCCCGGCAACCCCCATGGGACTGAAGGCAGGAGCTGTGAGGCTGAAGCCCTGATTCCCTAGCATGCCCACTCCCCTTCCCAGGGCTGGAGCTGTGGGGCTGAAGCTGTGATCTCTCTCACACACACCCGTGCGCACACACGCACACGCACACTGGGCTGAAGCTCTGATCCCTGGTGTCCCCTGTCCCTTCCCCCGCTGAAGCCGGGAGCTGTGTGGCTGAATGCATGCCCTGGTGACCCCTGTGGGGCTGAAGGCAGGAGCCGTGGGGCTGAATCCTGGATTCCCGATGGTCCCTGTGGGGCAGAAGCTCCCTAAGCCCATGGGCAGAGTTGGGGGCATCGGGGATGTTGCCCCCCCCCCCAATTGCAGTGCAAGTGCAGGGCAGTCCCGGGGACAGCTCCACCCCCCGCCCCCAGCTCCTGCCATCAGCCCCACGGGGGTCGCCAGGGGGCGGAAAGCCCCGCAGTGCGGAGCAGGCAGCCATGGTGTTCCCTCCTCTCCTGCTGGTGCTGATGCAGGGGGTGAAGCTACTCCTCAGCCCCCAGCCCCTTTTTTCACTCAGCTGGTAAGAGCTGCAGGGGTTGGGGACCTGGCTTCATGGCTGACAGAGCCCTTAGGGAACAGGGACTGTAGGGGGGCCCTCCTGGCACACAGCCCCAGCTACCCCTTCCCTGCACCCTGAGCTACCCCGTGCCTGCACTCAGCTCCTAGCTACCTCCCCCTGCACCCTGAGCTACCCCCTCCCAGCACCCTGAGCTGTTTTCAAACTTTTTGAGCTGACCCCCCACCTTTTGAGTTATAACTTTTGGTTGTGCCTCTCCCCACCACCACCACCACCAAGACAGGCTGGGTGGGCTGCTGAAGTGAATCAAGGGGTGGAGGTGGCACTCCCTCCCTGGACCCGACATATGGAGCTAGCTTGAGCCTCCTGCTGGCCCAGACCCCCAAACTCCCCCTTCCCCCACTGGGCCCTGGAGTTTTTATAGCATGTCGTGGTGTGGGGGGTGTACTGCATAGTTCTGATTGATTGCCATTGAACTTGCTTGAATTTGATTTGAGCAATTTTCCCAGGTGTCCTGTATTCAGCATAGGGAAATATGGTTACCCTACATTAAAAGCTGGCCATGCAGATTCCTCTAATGTTACAGCCATGTGACTAGGTGGGGCCCACCATCAGATAAAATGATTCCAGGACATGGAAGGCAGCGTCCTTTCCTCAGATCTACTCACCAAAAAGAAAAAGGCAAGAAACATGCCAAATGTCAAGGGTCCCTGCTCCAAAGCATGGAGACACAAGAGCTTCTCAATTAAATGGATGTAAGCATATTTTTTAACATGGGCAAACCATGCTTTTTCTCTCATCTTGGCAATGGCCTAACCACTTTAGCTTAAATTTTCCAGAAAAATTCATCCTGATGCTGGAAGATTTCAGCCCAAAAGGCTGAAGTGTGGCCAAGTTATAATCAACTGACAATAGGGGTTTACAATAGAAAGTGTCAGGAAACCTTAACTATTGGCAGCACTACCTGTGCCGACTACAATAAATGGTCTGGCAACTAATTTATATTTCTTAGTCAGTGAATGAAATGATAAGTTATAAAGTGGAGGAATATTAACCCCAAGAGAACTAGATAATTGCCATGTGGCTGCTATTATGTTCTTATGAGGGAAGGCTGGACACATTAGGAGGTCAGGCTAGATGCATGGCTGAACCATCATGGAGATTTCTAGTATCCTTGTCCAATGGGATACAGGAAAAAGAGATTTTATAAAAAGGAATACAGTGAAGAAAAGTGTGACTAGTGGACTGAAAAATGTATTAACTTCCCTTTTTAAAAAAGGTTCTGACAGCAGAGGAGGAACAGTGTGATTTTGAAGTGAGTTCAAAGCTTGGAAAGATGGAAAAGGGTCAGTATACATAGTTCTAAAGTAGATTTTTCTCCATGTAAAACTGATACAGCTACATCTAAAGTCAAGAAAACAGGATATAATCACTTTTAGTGAGCTACTAATATGTCTGATTCACCCAACAGTGAATTAAGAAATTGGAACATTAGTGCACAACTGAAATACTTTTAATTGCTTTTACCTAAAAAGATTAAAGTTAGCATCTCCCTAGTGATTAATCATCTGTAATTTTTTCATTGTCTCATTTCTTCTACTATTGGCATCTCCAAAATCATAAAAAGCTAATTCTGCGAGCAGTGGTAATTAAAAAAAAAAAAAAACCATTCCACTAGACAGCTTAGCAATGCTACTATGAACACAACAGCACAAGCCTATGAATGTTCGGTATTTGATAGTATAAGGTGATGGTTCCTAGTATAGTTTTTTTCATTTGCTTCCTTTCTCGTTCCTTCGGACCATGATTAGCTTGAAAAATTTTTGTAAAATGTTTTGATGTGAATTAGTCCCTGCACTGGAAGTTCAACCATAGCCTCTTACTAGACTCTTTACCCTCTTAGTGCCAGACTTTCCTGCAGCTCCACAGGGGCATGGTAGTGGTAGGAGTCTACAAGGAGTCTGCACCCCCACCTATCCCTCTGTAGCAGCAGGGCACAGATGAAGTCTGTGGTTTCCAGGAACATCCCCATCTCCTGGGGTACAAGATACCCAATGAGGTACAGCAGCTGGCACACTCCCCATAGAGCTTGCCTCTGACAGTACAGATCCACACTGTGCCCAGCACAGGGCTGCACTTTAATGGCACAATTTGGGCTTTAGTGCATGAATATAATTCCCATGGATTCTACCAGGAGACAACACCTATTCTGAGAGGAGAATAGGCACTTTATAATGTACTGCACAATGAACTAGCTAACCCTTAATACTATAAATAGTGTCTTAACATTGACCCAATTGAGAGGTTTGTTTGTTTGTTTGTTTGTTTGAACTTAATTTTTCTCAGTCTAAGCTCCTTTTGTAGACATTGAATCATCACTGAGCAGTCAGTCCCCCAGTTATTCTCCAAAGCAAACAGACAGTTGTTTCTGCACTAGTTCTGAGATGGTAAGCAATGGAATTTTATCTTTATGCTTTTTATTTGTAAGAGCTCTACCACCATGCTATCTCCTGCCAAAGCACATGCAGAGGACCTTGCTGTATTACCTTAGTTATTAGCTTTCTTAATACAAGCAAAAATCACTTGTGAGAAATATAAAAAAGAATCAGTTCCAAGCTTTAAAATAGCTTAGTTAAGCAGTAATTTGCATTGTCTGTAAGGGATATTAGACCATAGGGAATGTTGATAATATCCAACGAAATACAGTTCCACTCAGTTCCTTCTATTACAGAACTGTTCATGAACAAGAAGATCATAAGTCTACCCTTTTCACGTTACTTACAGTAGTTGTGGTAGCGACTTATGTACAACTGCATTCATACAAATCTGTTTGTACAGTCTGAAGAGGACGACCTAGCTGAAAAGTGTCTTTCTGACCGCTCCTTTCAAGTAAACAGTGCCAATCCAATTGCAGCTTCAACAAGCAAAGGACCACACCCTAGCTTTGGCACGGAAAGTTGGCTTTTCCCTCCTGGCACTAGTGTTGCTATGAACGAAGCCAACATTACGCAACAGGCAGAGGCCAGTTTACAAGTGACAGAGGAGGAAAATAAAGACCAGGCTGCTCAGCCCAACTCTTCACACCCATCATTTAAAAGGAAGAGTATTAATCACAGAGAAAGGTGTGATGCTGGGTCACAAACTGAGAGCCCCACTGTAAGGGGAGAAAAATTAAATGCTGCCGTACAATGTGATATAATACAGGCATGTTGCTGTATAAATCATCTTTCCTCTGTCCACAGCGCTGAACTACTAACTAATGTTAGTAAAGCAGATACCACTGGAGGGCAGGAAATTACAGCAGATGAGGCATTTCGGTCTTCAAGTACAGACAATGCACCAATTATTGCAGAATTTCCTCCTGAAACTGAGTATCTGACTTTGCCTGACAAGATGACTGTAGATGTACTGAACTACATTCACATAATGAAAAAGAGAGAAGAGAGCAACTGAGTACAAAGGAGAACCTATTAAATATATTGTGGGGACATCGAAAAGCCCTGTACTCTTAGGGAATTTTATTCATTCCACAGTACATTATTTCCTTTTATTTGGTACATTTGGTTTTTGCTGTTGGACAAGATATTCTTTTACAAATTATTATTACTGTGTTCTCAATATTTTATAGTAGCTTAGTGAAAATAGCCCTTATTCATTAGATACATTTCCACAATACAATTATAACATTTTGTGGTTTGGGATGGATCCTGTTCTTATTGAAGTCAATGTAAATACTCCATTGACTTCCAAGGGCATTGGATAGGGCACTTGGTGCACAAAAACATGCACATGGTTATACACACACGTATCCAATTTTTATGATTTTTAGTTAAAAAAAACAGCAACTTCACATCTATGCACACAGAATAAACTGAAATTATTACAACATATTAAAATGAGCTGTAGTGGTAGGTTTATGTTCTGATTGCAAATACAGACTCATCTTTTTGTAGTTTGCCTGCCGATTAAAATGCTGAGTTCTAACCTTTTTTCTTATTTAGTTCAGTATTTGTGTTAATCCATAAATCTTGAAAAATAAAGAGTTGTATTTCCTATAACACTGTTCACACTTATTTCCCCCCACACACTTTAAAGTGTAGATCTCGTGAAAGGGGCCATGCAGACTACAGCTGAAATCCTCTATTCACCTACATGACCAACAGTAGGCGTGCACATCTCCCATCAGTGTAGCTCAATCCTGTTCAGAAAAGGCCACCCCTGGAGTTGTCTCCATTTCCTTTCAAGCTTTAGCCTCCTGCCTTCTTGCAGCGATCACATTTGTTGATAAATGAGTTTAGGCAAAAGACGCATTAGCAATTCTTCTGTGAACAGTGCTGTGGGTTTTCTTTATAAGGGTAATATGCTGTGGTTTCTCCTGTTGGTGACCCCTGTTGCAAGATTCCCTAGTTCTACCCCCATAAGGTCAGTTTCTCCTCCTACTGTGCTTTGACTACAAAGGATTCCTGGCTGAAGGGATGTGGGCAATCCCACATTGCTAAAATCCCTTTCCAGCGTAAGCAGAACGTTATTTATCCCCACGCCCATTGCTAAGCTATAGTTTGCATTTTCTACAATATTTTATGTTTGGAGCTAAGGGACACTTATATGGAGCTATTTTAAAAAAGGAACTTGGCAGTGCTCAGCAATGTGCAGGTTCGGGGCTAGGATGTTTCTAAAAAAGTGCTTTCAGAACTTTCAGAGCACCAAAATTTAGGGTATTGGCCTTTTCCCATTCACAAATCTTGTGTGCAGGGCCAGCTCTAGGTTTTTTGCCGCCCCAAGCAAAAAAATGTTTGGCTGCCCCCCACCCCAGCCCTGGGCTCCCCCTGATCCTTGCTGCCCCAGCCCTGGGCTCTCCCCCCCAACCTGAACCCTCCTGCTGTCCCAGCCCTGGGTCACTGGTAACTCGCTCCCAGGGAGGGTCATTCAGCAGGAATTTTGGATGTGCACAGAACACAGACAGGATTGGTTCCCATATGGTTACAGAACTGCAGTAAAGTGGAACAGTTTTCAGCTTGTGTGATTGGAGGATGTCTGGATGCATATTATAAGACTGTCCTACATAAATGAGGAAAAGTTGAGGTGCCTTTATTATTCTTTTGTTCCACTCTTTGTTTCTATAGGGAATTTGCCAATGCAATCACTGTCTTCCTTTTAAACAAATAAAACTAAAAAAAAAAAAAAAAAGCAATGGCTGTTGAAAATAGCAATTCCAGTCCTAAAAATCACTGGGAAGCATTTCTTGCTCAATTTTATCCTACTTTTTCTATAGCAAGTTACAGTGGATCAGTATATTTGATTTGGGAGAAATGAAGTAACAGCTGCCCAAATTGAGCTTGAGCACTCCTGAATTTTGAGGGTGTTCAAATCTGGAAGGCAGATGCTAGATTCCCTTTCTGAATATTAGCTATATCTGGAAAGGAAAAGTCAATTTCTGCTTCCATAGCTTAGAAGTGGAATTCCTCCTACGTGCCTGGTACTGTATCTAAAGCTGCCCAGGTCCTCTAGTAGAGCCTCCCCTCCCTTACTTTTCATTTTAAAGTCTAGTGGGATCCACGTACCTCCCTTGCTAGGCTTCAGATAGAGAGGTGCACTGTCCCTTTAGTCCATCCAATTCCTTCTTTGGGGGCTGCAAGGTGAGGTCACACCAGTATTCCTAATCCAGTCTGGGGAAGTCTTCTGAAGGGGATATCTGGGGCAAAGCCTTCTACTCCTTGGGCTGAGCACACTTGTCCCCGACTCACAGTGCCACCCCGTTCTAGCAGCCAGCTCTCCATTCACAGCAAGCTGCAGCATGGCTCAGCTACCTCACTCCCTCCCCCTCCCTTTCCTGTTGATAGCTGCCAAGGGATTGCTGGGAAATGTAGTTCTTTCCCTGCTCCAGGGCTGGCTCTATAGGGGAGCTAGGCAAGGAACTACAGCTTCTGCAGCGTTGCGAGAGGGGAGGAAGTGAGTTTAAAAAAAATTAAAAAAAGGATGGCCAGAATGCCGCCCCCTGCAAATGTGCTGCCCCAAGCACCTGCTTGTTTTGCTGGTGCCTAGAGCCGGCCCTGCTTGTGTGGGATGGGATTTGTACAGCCAGACTTCTGAAAGATGGGGCCAGTATTCAGCCAGAACAGAGCCTGATTCCTGGGGCCAGACATAAACAGATTTTCTTCATTCACATTATCTCAATCTGACTTCAAAGAACACAAGCTTCCTAGTAATTTTCTTACCTGAAATTACAATGATCATCTTCCTCACAGGGAGGTATAATTATCTGAATCATATTTATGATTTGCTAAAACCACAGTCTTAACATATCATCTGAAATACTGTCCCCACAGTTCCTGACAATATTTAGTAAAAATGTGATATCCAGTATCACAACTATGAGCAAGGAGTCTATAGGGTGTTGTGTTGTAACAGGGACATAATACATTGCACACATCCCTGCAAAACTTGTGCAGACTATGTCACGTGAAGGAGGTTTTAAGTGTTGAGGTTTTAAGTCTGTGTATCCCCGATTTTCTTTTCAGAGTCTATTATATGGTATCAGAGTACCTGTAGATAACAGATTTCTTGTTGTGTCTGGAGGATTTAAGTGTGGTGGTCCATGGATCTCTTGTATATAGTAATCTGTTGGGTTCCATCATTGAAGCTGATCGTGGTGTCTAGGAAGTTGATGCTGGTGTGGGAGTGTTCTAGAGAGAGTGATGGCTGGGTGATAGTTTGAAGTTGTGGTGGAAATGTATAAGGGAATTTAGACAGGGAATACACATTTAAAACCACCTTCTCCACCAGAGAAGTAGATTGCATCATGGAATATGCCACCTGAATACACTGGGAGAACCTGCTTTAATACAGGGGGGGAAAAATCCTACTAATCACACACCCTGAGTTGTCACCTATCACCCCACACCAGAACCCATATGGGCTATCATCAAACAATTACAATCCATACTTGAAAGGGACTGCATCCTGAAATAATTTTTTTCTAAGCCCCTTCTTCTGGCATTCAAACAAGCTCCCCATCCTCATCATCAGAAGCAGGCTCTGCACAGACCAGGATACACCAAAGCAAAGTGGCACCAGTCCATACCAGAACAACAGATGCAAAACCTGAAGATGTATTTTCACTACTATGATGATCAATACCCTCCCCCCCACACACACATACACATCTTTCAAGATCCTGGATCCCACACATGCCTATCATAACATACAATATACTTCATCCAGTGCATCAAATGCCCCACAACAGCTATGTGGCTGAAACCAGACAATCATTACACTCTTGAATGAACTTACACACAAAAATGATAAAAAACAAAAACACCATATCATCTGTGGGCAAACACTTTTCACAAAGCGATCATGCCAGATCTGAACTTTCAGTCCTCATCCTCAAAAGAATCCTGAACAACACCTTCATAAGACACGCCTGGGTCCTTAAATTCATAACTCTGCTGGACAATAAAAACCATGGACCAAACAGGGCCACTACTAATTTTATGGCTCATTACAACTATTTGTAACACATGCTGCTGCTTGCAAACCCTTAAGTGCCCACTTCATGTTAAGTGTGTGAACCCCTTCTGCTTAACAATCTGTTCCACCTTGTATTTAGGTTGGATACTCTGGTTACCTTCCCTAGACCTGAGGAAGAGCACTGTGAAGCTCGAAAGCTTATCCCTTCCACTAACAGAAGTTAGCCCAATAAAAGATACACCTCTACCTCGATATAACACTGTCCTCGGGAGCCAAAATATCTTACCGTGTTATAGGTAAAACCACGTTATATTGAACTTGCTTTGATCCACCTGAGGGCGCAGCCCTGCCCCCCTGAGAACTGCTTTACCGCGTTATATCCGAATTTGTGTTATATCGGGTTGCGTTATATCGAGGTAGCAGTGTATTGCCTCACCCACCTTGTCTCTCATATTTACCTGTCCGTTTTTTCAGTAGTTTGTGTCAAACATCATGCATGGCTTTACATGCCACATGTTTTTTGGCTCTGTTCTAGGGCATTAGGCTGTGCCATGCTACTACAACTATCCTGTGGCATGGATCAGCCTCCTGTAGGTGACATGTCACAGCCAAATGTTCCTGAATGACACATTTTACATTTGGGCTGCTGATTTAGCTGGAAAATGCAAAAAATCCCATGTGGCCAAGTAATTCTCTAGTGACTACGCTTGGGCAGATGCTGAAGAGTACAAATGATTCTGTCTTAAATTGGCATAAGGTTGCAGTTAAAAATCTGGCACTATGGGGACCTATTTCAGATAGAGTAACATTTCAAATAGAGTATTCGAGGTTTTTTTAGTTTTGTTCTTGTTCTCTTAATACAGCACCACCCACTTTTGGACAAAAATGGCTGATCTGTAGGCCTAAACTTTCTGCAGGACAGCATTCTACCTTGGTGTAGTGAAGATGCTACTGTAAAAAGAAAGGCAAATTTCAGGGATGTACAATACATATGTGAGAGCATCACAGAGACCTAAGCAAGGTAGCTTTAAAGGAGGCAACACTGCTTGATAAAAATAAATGTAATGTAAATATAAGAACTTAGAGCCGTGCTATAGGCTGGACATTTTTCATAAATTATACTACTAATTTCTGTGTCCCCCAAGCTTATACTACTAATTTTCTGTGTCAAGCCAGATCATTGCCACTAATGTTGACAGTGCAAAGACAACATAAAGCCATTTTAACCAGCTTCCTGAGGGTTCCCCAGCATAAGGGCAATCACTGCTTTGTGCAGATTGGTTTGACAGTTCTTAACCAACCTCTTACCTGTCATAGAAGTAATGGCTGAGGGGAAATACCTGGATGCCAGATAGGTGCCTTGGTGCTCCAGGTAGTTTAGAGCCAGCTTGAGGCTGTTCAGAATTGCACGAGGGAGGGACAAACTGGCTCCAAGATTGGAAAGCTGCAAAGTTTGTACCTCCCCTCTGGTTCAGTGGCCAGCACAGCTCATTCTGTCCAGAATGTCCTTACCAGTTTACTTAGTTTTCAGTTTCGGCTAAATGTTCAGTTTCAGTTTAGACTGAAAACGTGCAGCTCAATGGCAGAAGCAAGCATTGTACTGAGTATACGCAGGAGAGAGAGATAATGTATGTGTGAATAACCAGTCCAACACAGGTCTAGATGTCTATAACATGTAATAATTCTGTGCCAGGAAAGTGTCTATCAAAGTAGATAACCTTATTCCAAACCCTCTGGATGAGAGCATGTAAAATCCAGTTACTCACTCTTCAATGCGTCTCGCTTATAATGCTAAACCAATGAGAAGGATTAAACTGATTTTTCTAGTTATAAATATGGCAGCATGTTCCCTTGAGACACTACAAAGGTATTTTAAAGTATTTATACACAGATAATGCATATAAGCGAATAATCCAAATACATTTGCCATAACATTCTATCCAATTTACAGAATACACAAAAGCTTAATAAGGCATGTGTCTTACTCATCTATTCCTTCATTCTATTCATGTGCATCCTGAAGGGAATCAAAGCACATTTAATATCCTATTGAGATCTCTAAAAACTGAAAGACATGCTGTAATGGAGTCCATAAGTAAGGCTTATTAGCTAGCACAGACAGTCATGCCTTGTATCCTAGCCTCAGCATTTGTACTACTAACCTTTTCTTGAAACCCAGTTTGCACCACAGGAGTGTTTATTTACAGACAGGATCCCAAATAGACTGAACTCTGCTGAAATTTGCTATGTTTGTTGTCTCAAATAAAAAAACAGGAGCATCAACGTATTGATGTAGCCCTCCCAGGATGATCAATTCAAACGAGGTGGTACAGGTTCAATTTAATAACATCAGAGTGCCATAATCAGAGCTGGGCTACATACCTCACACCTCTTTCTCATACTCACCTGAATGTCAATCCAGTTCAAGAAATCATAGCACATCCTTTCACATTTCAGGGGCTGGGGAGAGGGGGGAGGAGGTTGTGAAATTTTGGAAGCATGAAAGCTGAATTAATGGGGATTTCTTCAGTCTTTTCCAGTGGGTGTTTCTAATAAAAAAATTCCTTAAGTCTTCACCAGCTGAGGCTTTCAAGCAACTGGTATTGGTCAACTGTACTGAAGACCATGATTTCACTGATGCACTGAGCAACCACTTCAGGTTTATCTAATCTAATGAAATTGACAGAGATGTGGTTTATCAATCCATATTTTTCTTCCTGAAATTGTAAAGGCACCTTTGAAAGTTTTAAACAACGTAGATTTGCCTTATGTAGGTTTAGTAGGAGTCAATTCTTATGTCTGTGCTATACTTCTCAGTTCACTTTTAAAAAGAAACCCGGGTTTTCTTAAGGAAGAATGTAGAAAGGTATCTGAAACTGACCACAAACTATAGAATTCTCTTAATATCACTTCAGCATTTCTAAATATAAATCACCCAGTTCTGACCAAATTTTCTAAACAAATTCATTCCCTTATTGAAAACTTTATACCAAGTCTCAGTCTGAAGCAATTTTAATGGCCAAGTTAAAAATCCTTTTTAAATAAAAATGTTTCTAATTACAGTGGCCCTCCTGGGAATAAATTTAAATAGGTATGTTTTTTAGGCAAACACCAACAGGACTGTACCTTTAGTGCTACTCTACTTCATTTACTTTGTACTGGATGCAAAGATAACTGCAGCCTCCATGAACTCGGCAGAAATATTTGTTCAGTTTTTATAAAAGATCATCACTGTGTGAAATGAAAAGTTTAATGTAAGTCTTCAGACAACTGACTAGTTCTCAAGTGGAGACCATTTGGGAGAAATGGTCTCAAGTGGAGACCATTTCTCCCAAGGGTTTTAGTGGAGAGCTTGGTTTACCACTGTCAGCAGGTAATATGAGGTTGGGATTCTTGCTTAGTGTTGCCCATAGGGCTAGCTTGCCTTTATTATATTCAGCAGTAATGCAAGGAACTTACAGGCTTGTATACTGTAAGATATTGACTTCAGCCATTAGCAAAAGGCTTGAGGCAAAGATAAATGGCCTAACAATCACTCCTAAGTTTTGGGGAACTGGAAAAATAGTGTAAGGGGAAAATTTGTCCATAATGACATCATTCAAGCATAGTAACATGAGCTAACACCAGCTTTTGGATAGGACATCTGCAAATGTCTGACCACAAGAGTGCCATGGCAACGAGTTAACGCACATGATAATAAGCTGAGGTCATTAATATACTAACCTATAGGAGAATGACACCCCAACATTAGTAGAGTGAGGAAATACAAATAAGGAAGAGGGAAAAAACCCCTACTGAATATGCATTAGACATAGTGGCATCAGCGTAACATATTATAAAAGCTGTATCCCAGCCTGTGTGAGGAGAGGAGAGAGAGATGTAGCCCTTGAGAGGTGCCAGGATATGGCCACTGGTGATGATGAGAAAGGTGATGGTGATGAGAAAGATAATGGTTAACATATCAGATTGTTCTGCAAGGGATTCTGTGAGTATATGGATATCCAGATGTATATTTTGTATTATTTCCATCAACCTTACTGAGTCGGAATGTCGATGACTTTGCTAAATGTATTAATAAACCATTGTAAATATAGAAGAGTTCCTATAGTGTGAGTGTTGCAACTGTGCACATCAGGGTCCCCAACTCTACAGTAAGTTTAATAATATTGGGCCTGCTCTTGAGACACGAACCTGTCAAATCTCGACGTGATAACTGGGAATTCTTAAGTAATCAATAGAATTAATACATAATCCATAGCTCAGTTACATTAGAACAAGTCCCAACTCTCCTATCTAAATTGTAGTCTGTCCCTCTACTCCAGAGGTACAAAACCTCCCTGCTACTATTTCTCAACCTAACATTGTAAACATCCTCCTGTGGATCAATCCTGTTCATTCAACTCTGACGCACAAGCCTCTAAAACCTGAGCTAAAAGAAAACTCCTATCAGAGCTGTCCCGTCCATAGGAGGAACCGGGGCAACCGCCCCGGGCCCCGCACTTTGGGGGGCCCCACATCTGAGAATGCAGGGTCCAGGGTGGCCTGAGGGGTTAGTGGGGGCAGCAGTGAGTGGCCTGGCCCCAGTCTGCTTCACTCCACCCCTCCGGCTCCTGGCATCATTAAGGGGAGGGGGCAGAAGCCAGAAAGAGGCAGGGCAGGGGTTTGGGGGAAGGGGTGGAATTGGGGCGGGACAGGGGCATGAAGAGGCGGGGTGGGGGCAGAGCAGGGGGCGGGGCTGGGGTGGGAAGAGACAGGGCAGGGGCTTGGGGAAAGGGATGGAGTGGGGGCGGGACCTGGGCCAGTGTGGGGGTTTCCTGGGCCCCGTACCCCTCTAGGGACTGCCCTAACTCCTGTATTTCTGCTAGTCTTTTATCATTGCTATGAGCCAGGCCTCTAGAGGGCAATCTCTCTCACACACACATGCGCGTGCACCAGTACATCATAATGTAATTTATACGCCACCGATAGAAAATGATTATCCCAGTTAATGGAGGCTGATGGGAGTTCAAATCCAGCAGGCACCAACCTGTAATTAATTCATATAAAGCACACAGATTAGTTACATAAGTCACATGGGAGCCCAGCCAGCAGAAGGTCAGGAAAAGATACCAGCTGGAAGCAAGAAGCAGTTGGCCATCGGCTCTGTGGAAGGAGATAGGGAGTGGGTAGGATTGGCTAAGGAGGGAAAGGAGTCAGGTTGGGACTCTTTGCAAGGGAGGCTGAGAGACTGGAAAGGGCTAGTTCTGTCATCTGCTCAATTGTTCAAGGCTCAAATGTTTTAGGTTTCCTAAGTGACTGCGTACTTCTGCACAGCGTACACTGTTGATGGGTGGGACTGTGCAGCACTCCGTATCTGTACGGTGCCCAGCACAATGGGGCCCCAACCTGGACGAGGTCTCCGGGAACTACTGCACCACACATGACAATCAATAATATTGTACCCAATTTATCCTAGCCTCGGGCTGGGAACCTTGTCAGAGCAATGAGACCACGCCAATGCGGTTGGCTATCCACACCACACATAACTGGAAAGGCCTTTCAGTCCACCAGATTCATCCTTCATCACGCTGAAGATCCCTTCTTCTCACCCAGTCTCAGTCAGCACTGTGCACCCCCACAATCCTGTTCCGGGGCCATGGCTCGGTTCCCACAACACGGGCCCATTTCCAAGCCATGGCCCACACCTGTGTCAGGGCCCTGTCACCACCACGGCCCTACTGCTGCTTGGGGTGATAATGTGGGGGCCACCCACAGGGAGCCATCTGCTGAAATGGTGGGCCATCACCCCACCAGAGGGGTCTCCTGCCAGCTCAGTAGAAGGCCTTGGCTAGACCACAGTTCCAATAAATGTGAATGCCAGCCTCCTCCATGGACCCTTGCTCCTGGAGGTGGGATCATGACCCCCTCCTGGCTGCCTGGAAAGCGTATCTGTGGCAACTGGGTCTCTCTTCCCCAGAAGAGCAGTTGGCTGGCCTGTCTTTCAGCTGTTGGGCATTGGGTACTCACCAGAGACTACAGTTGCTAATAGACAGGAACAGGCCAATAGTACATAATGTGACCCCAGGTTAGAGCTGGATACGTTCACCTGGTAGCTCTCTTCCCTACAGCCATTGTCATGAATGCTGGGGCAATCCGAGCCTGGATCTCCTCCTTTGGCCAGTGGACCGTACAACAGCTTCATCTTTTTCTCTATGGACTGTATGCCAGCTGCAGGGCTGATGGAACCGGGGACTCAGGTGTGCAGTGACTGAAGGGAGGCAGCTGTTCAGTGCTGGCCCATCTCCCTTCTGCCTGCTGCATTCAAATCTCCTGCCTGTCACTGCTCCAGATTTCATTGGCAATGGCCAGCAGCAGCATTTTACTGAGCCACCAATTCCCTGCCCCTGGTCTAGGTGTTTGTAAACACAATTAACAGATTATTAACAGCTGTGGTGAACCCCAATACTTAGTGGAATACAACACAGTTCTGGGCAGGATCAGGGGCTGTTGCAAATCACATTTTGAAAGAATACATGATGTTTCATCCTATGGGGTTATCTTAAGCTTTCAACTTTTCCCCATGAATCTGATACACAATAATAATTTCTGACATACTAGGAGGCTTTATGTAAAAGATATCTCAGCCGCTATCAGGCAGGGGGCATAAGTCATCTAGCTACCCAGCTTATAAGAAAATTGCTTGCACTGTTGTGACTATTTTTATGTTATCTTTACCACTCAGTCTCTGCCCAGTAATAAGAAAGCAGCAGGTGCACCAATACCAACTCCTGACTTAACTTTGATGTTCTACAATAAATACAGCCTCCCCCTCTATTCCTCAGTTAACTTGGTAGACATTGTCAAATATAAAGCAGAGGGGCAAGGAGGGGAAGACACCACAGAGCATTAAGGACCAGGTCTAACTAGAATCTCATTTCTGTGACAGTCAAAGAGGACATGATTGTGACACTCTACACCCCAGGGGAGCACCCTGTAACCCCCATGTTCATCATTTGTATATAATTGTGATATTGCATATAAGGCATGCCATGTAAGGTATCATGGGAAAGGTTATGATCTGTTGATACCCACTGTTCCATCTAAATATGTATATCATTAATGCATATGAAGTTATGAGATTGTGTTGTATGGCTATCACTAAAATATGCTGTGGGTTTGGGAAGCATCTGGATACTAGCTCCCCAAAGACAATAACCAGGGGTTTAACCAATGTCCGTGCGGGTGTCAAACAACCATAAACAGCTATTGTCCAGCAAGGGAGCTACAATGCAATGACTCATTTGCACAAGGCCACACTAGGGGAATTGCTCAACCTTGCCTGGGGACTCAGTAATGCCCCCAGACATGCCTGGACATGTGTTCTCCAAGCACATGGACTAAGAGTATAAAACAGACCACAGCAGGCCCATGCTTCGCCTTTTCTTCTTCCCCCACCTATGCTGCAAGCAACAAGGACCCTCAGAAGACTGAAGACTCTAACAGAGGAGACTGGCCCAGGTTTCAAGGGTGAAACCTGTGTACTATGAACTGCAATATCCAGTGGGGTGAGAAATCTGCTTAAGCTAGATGTTGCCTAGTATAATTGGGTTTAGAGTTTAGACTGCATGCTTATATTTTATTTTATTTTGGTAACAATTCTGACTTTTTCCCTATCACTTATAATCACTTAAAATCTCTCTTTTGTAGTCAATAAACTTGTTTTACTGTTTATCTTAACCAGTGAGTTTGCCTGAAGTGCTTGGTAAATCTGCTCAGTTTACAAAGGCTGGTGTATATCTGCTTTCCATTGATGAAGTGGTGAACCAATTAATAAACTTGCATGGCTCAAGAAAGGGTCTTGAGCAGTGCAAAACACTATATTCCTGGGGTACAGTGCTGGGAACTGGGGGGATTTGGCTAGTGCCCTTCTCTGTGTGATTCATGAGTGGCTCTGGGAGCATTCATGCAATCTAGCTGGGTATAGGGATCCACATGTGGTTGTGCTGAGTGATAACAGTGCCTGGAGGGGTTTGCTGCTTTTCACTAGCAAAGCATTGTGAGAGACAACCCACGCTGGAGAATTAAGGGGGCACAGCAGTCGCACAGGCCTAGGCTGCACCCTGGGGATCCCGTTACAATGATTATCTGATCAAATATCTTAGACAAAACAAGGAAGATTAGTGGGAGCAATAGCATGGGCTTTGGCGCTGTTCTAGTGTGAAAAGATTAAATAGGACATCTCTTTAAGAAAAATAATTACCCCCAAAGTATCATGTTACATTGTGGCCATCCAACATCTTGACAGATGAAAGGAGACGCGACAAAGTTGGTCCCTCAGTGGTGTTTAGCAATGGTATGGGAAAAGAGCCCAATGCGCGAGCAGCAAACCTTTCCCAGAGCTACAGATCCATTTGCCAGATGGAACTTGAAGCATACCCTGCTTCTTGGCTTGCCTACAGGCCTCAGCCTGTGCTCTCTGATGGCTCTCCATGGCAACTGCACCAGCCTTAACCCAGCTTCTCCAAACTGAGCAATTGTGGGCAGGATTTTCCCACTTGTCAGTGGGAATGCTGAATTTCTTGATACCTTTGATCTTGTGGCAGTATCAGAGCTTTGGCCTTCCTCTGCATCGTGGGCAGTTCTTAAGTTGGCCATGGAGCACAGCCTTTGGCAGATGATCTTGAGGATACGCTCTACGTGTCCCAACCAGAGAAGCCAGTGAATGTCCAGTGTAGTCTGCATAGACTGTAGGCCAGTTCATGCAAGGAACTCATTATTGGTGATCCATTGGTCCCAATTTTTCTAAGACAGCAGAGGAGGAAACTGTTCAATCTCCACTCCTGCTTGGAGAACGTAACCCAGCTTTCACAGCCATAAAGGAGGGTACTAAGGACATAAGCCTGATAGATAGACTCCTTTGTGTTCAGGGTTAGCAGCTTGTTGTTCCAAACACGTGCGGTAAGTTTGTCAAAAGTGACAGAAGCTTAGCTGATTCTAGCATTAAATTCCCTATCAAGGTTAAGTGAGCTGGTAAGAATTGAGCCGAGATAGCAGAAGTGATCCACGTTTTCCAGAGCTTCGTTATTGATACAGATCTTAGGTGGAATGTTGGTACATGTGACATGACAACCGTTTTCTTGATCTGATTAACATGCAGTTCATCAGGTAAACTAGAGATGAATGCAGCGTCATCTGCGAAAGGCAGATCCTGAATAGTAAGTTGGGTAACATGCCTTCTGCTCTGGAATTGTTTGATGTTAAACAAGCCACTGTCCAGGCTCAATTCAATTAATGCACCAGATAGATCATTTCCAAAGCTGTACTTAAGAAGAATAGAGAAGAAGATACCAAAGTCAGTGTGCACTAAGATGCAGCCTTGCTTCATACCAGAATCAATACTAAACTCAGATGATGTTTCATTTTCATACTAGATGGTAGCCTTCATTCCCTCATGGAACTCCTTGAATAGGTAGAGCACCTTTTATGGACAAATTTCTTGACAGCAAATCCAACACCATGTATCCTTGGTTCATTGTCAGATTTCCCAGACCAGTAGAAGTTGTAATTTACTTCATTTAGTGATCCAATTTCCAAAAGCCTCATTCATAGAATCATAAAATATCAGGGTTGGAAGGGACCTCAGGAGGTCATTTGGTCCAACCCCCTGCTCAAAGCAGGGCCAATCCCCAACTAAATCAATCTGTAACGCGGTGGACACCCGTTCCTGCCTGGAAGGGCTTGAAAGCGGCCCTGGAGAGGGCTGCAGCTCTAAAAGCTGGGCTGATTGGGGAAGCGGCCACAGCTGGGTCACACCCCAATCAGGCCACAGCTGGCCTGTATGAGGCTGGGAGCCAGGAGCTCAACAGTCTCTCTCTGAATTCAGAGAGAGAGAAGCGCCTGGCTGCAGGAAGCTAGAGACAGGGCACCTGAGTGAAGCAGGGCTGGGGAAAGGCAGAGAAGCTGGGGAGCTCCAGCCTGGAAAGCCCTAGGCTGCGGCCTAGCATTGGGCTAAAAGGTACTGGGGGTTGCAGAGGGCAGCCAGGGGTAGGCCAAGGCAGCAGGTCCAAACCCAACCATGCCGGTGATGAGTAGGCTGATACAGCAGTCTGCCCCAGGACATGGGGCTAGACGATGACTGGCAGTAGCCTTATACTGAGGCGAGGTGGGAATAGTTGGGGGTGGTTCCCCTGGGAGGGGAGACCCTAAGACTGAGGGGTTACTGCCAGGGGGCAGCATCCCAGGTAAAAGGGCACTGGGGTCCAGGGAGGGACATGGGGGCCAGAGGACAGGCGGATCACCAGCCTGCAAAGGGCGCTCCAGAGCTGGAACGAGCTAATTCCTGGAAGTCACCAGCAGGAGGCGCCGCAGGGGTGAGTCCACTCCTCTACACAATCCAATCCCAACTAAATCATTTTACTAAGGGCTCTAATATCAATGCCCAATTGATGTAGTTCTTTAGCAATCATGGCTGTTTTCCAAAGTTCATAGTCTTCCAGTTCAAGTTCAATGAACAGAGTGTGAACATTATATTAGAGGTTGTGATTCCTGCGTTTAGGATTGGTTACTCTTATCTCATACTTGCAGGATAATGTACTCATATCACATGATGAAATACTTTCCAATCCATTAGGAATGAAGGAGGATGTTAAACAGCATGTATTGGGGATAAATATTATTAACCCAGTGGGCCATCATAATTTGGACCCAAGAGTCCTAAAAGAGTTGGCTAGGGAGATCCCTGGTCAGCTGTTTTTAATATTTAATAAATCTTGGAATACTGAGGAAATTCCAAAAGATTGGAAGTATGCTAATGTTGTGCCACTATTCAAAAAAGACATATAGGGTTACCAGGGTAAATATAGGTTGGTTATCTTGACATCAATTTCAGGCAAAATAATAAAAAAGGCTGATATAGGATTAAACTGATAAAGACTTAAAGGACAGGAATATAACGAATGCCCGTCAACATGGTTTTATTGAAAAGAGATCTTGTCAAGTTTGGTTGACAAAAGTAACCGCATAGATGTAACATAATTAGAATTTTGTAAGGTGCTTGATTTAGTGCCGCATGATATTCTGATTTTAAAAATAGCAGTATACAATAAATCATACATTAAATTAATTCAGAACTGACCTCTCAAAAAGTAGTTGTCAATGGAGAATCATCATTGAATAGTTTACAGTGGTGCTCTGCAAGAATCGGTGCCAGGCCCAGTGCTGCTATTCAACATTTTCATCAATGACCAGGAAGTAGATTCATAAAATCACTGCTGATAAAATTTGCAGATGACATATAGATTGATAAACAATGCTGAGGACTGGGCAGTCATACAGAGCAATCGGGATTGCTTGGTAAGGTGGATCCCGTCAAACAAAATGTATTTTAATAAAGCCCAATGCCTAGTTCTATATGTTGGAGCCAGTGCTGGTGCTAGCCCATTGGGGGCCCTAAGTAGGACTACTTTTGTCCCTCCCCAAACACCACATACACCCTACCCTGATATAATGTGACCCGATATAACACGGATTCGGATATAATGCGGTAAAGCAGCGCTCGGGGGTGAGGGGCGGGGCTGCACACTCCAGCGGATCAAAGCAAGTTTGATATAACGCAGTTTCACCTATAACACGGTAAGATTTTTTGGCTCCCCAGGACAGCGTTATATCGAGGTAGAGGTGTACTAATAATTAATAGGGGGCCCTCTTGAGCTGCTCAGGGCCCTAAGCAATTGTTTAGTCTGCTTATGCGTAGCGCTGGATCTGCTAGGAGCAATGAACGCAGGCCATCCCCACAGAATGGGGGACTATATCTTGGAAAGCAGTGACTCTGAAAGCCTTAAGGGGCCATAGTGGACAAGCAACTCAACATGTATTTGCGCTGCGATTCAGTGGCATTAAGGGCTAATGCGATCCTTGGATGTATAAACAGGGAAGTAGCGAGTAGGAGCAAGGAGGTGATTACCTCTGTATTTGGCATGGTGAGCCTGATACTGGAATATTGTGACCCGTTCTGGGTTCTGCATTTTAAAAAAGATGTTGAAGAACTGGCGAGGGTGTAGAAAAGTGACACAAAAATTACTCGGGAGCAAGAGAAAATGCCTTACAGCAGGGGTCGGCAACCTTCGGCATGTGGCCCATCAAAGTAATCTGCTGGCGGGCTGCGAGACAGTTTGTTTACATTGACCGTCCACAGGCATGGCCCCCCGCAGCTCCCAGTGGCCACGGTTTGCCGTTCCCAGCCAATGGGAGCTGCGGGAAGCGGCGGCCAGCATGTCCCTGCGGCTGCCGACCCCTGCCTTAGAATGACAGATTTAAAGACCTCAATCTGTTTAGCTCATCCAAGAGATGATTGAGAGGTGACTTGATTATAGTGTATAAGTACCTTCATGTGGAAAAAATACTGGGTACAAAAGGGCTCTTTAATCTAGTGGAGAAAGGCATCACAAGAACAAATTGCTGGAAGCTGAAGCCAGACAATTAGAACCAAGGCATACATTTTAAAGAGTGAGGGTGACTAACCACTAGAGTAACTACCAGGGAAGTGGTGAAAGCCAGATATGCATTATCCAAACACAAGTTATTAGGGTTAATACAGGGGTACCTGGAAGAAATGTAATGATTTGTGATATACAGGAGATCAGACTAGATGACCTAATGTTCCCTTCTGGTCTTACACTATTAATCTACAATATAAACCTTCTTATTTTTATCAGATACACGGCTGCACATATCACGATGGATCCTGAAAACAAAATTGCACCTGGGCTGACAACTTGTATTTTACATTTCAGCTCTGTGAGTCAGAAATCTCTGAAAATTGGGGATTAGAAGAGAAATGCCAGATGACTTGTCTTTCTGTCTAGGCATTTGGAGCATCATCAGTGCAGCAAGAATTTTTTTTTATGTAGAATTCCATTTTACCTGGTAAGTGTAAGTATTTCCTGTGAAATATGCTGATGGCCAAAAAGACAGTTTTAAGATACTGGAAAAAACATGTATATAGCTTTGGTTCGCTGCTCTCCTGGATGTAGCTAATGGCAGAAGAACTCCTTTTGTTGCCTTGTACCCATGACACTATTTGGAAATTCCTGCTGAAATTACAGTACAAGTAATTAAGCTGTTGCAGGCTCTTCGACTTCCCCACTATCCTACAACCTAATATGGGCTGTGGGATAGGTGCTGGGAACCTCCTCCTGCCTTAAACTAAGGCCTCTTATCCGTACTCATTCTCCTTGGTCTCTGCTGCTTTGTGAACTGGAATTGCTGTTTTGCCAGGAGACCTTCTTCCTCCAGAGAAACCATGTCTCTGTGTGTTCCTGATTCTCCTCTTGATGACCACTCCTTCAGTATCTCTTGCTTCCTCCCTCTGACATCCACCAGGGTTTTGTTCTCAATTGTCTTTTCTCCTTGCACCCTCATTTTCTTGGCAACCTAATCCAATTCCAGAGTTTCATCTACCATCATCACTCTGAAGCTTTACAAATTAACTCGCCACCCCAGCCTTTCACCTGCTGTTTGATCCTGGCTGTATTGCCTTCTGCTCCTTTGATCCTCCTGGATTCCTTGCACCCTTCTGCCCCTTTCTTTTTTGCCATCTTCAATGGGACACAAGCACATGCCTTAAGGCTTTGTTAAATAGGGATGGGCTTCAACATGTGGTTAAGCGCTTGGCTGAATTGAGGCCCTAATGCCCATTTTTCTACCCCTCCCATATATGAGCTGGTGCCTTTTATGATGTCATCCCTATACCTGGTACAGCCTCTTTCTTCCCCCGTCATGCACCCTCCCACTTCACTTTCAGTTTGCTCTCTAGCACAAACTCCACTCTCGTGTAATCTACTCCTGTAATTGGGCCCGAACAGTCAGAGCTGCGTACACGCACTGCAGATTGTAATCTCTTCAGGGCATGTGGTATTCCTACGTACGTGAGCTATTTACACTCATGGCACTCTCCAAAGATTAATACACCCAATATGGATTTGTGGGATTTTTTTCTTCTTTCCCTTCTTTTTTATGTTGTTATTAAATATGTGTAGCCCATCTCTCTGTGGCTATCCCATAACAATTTACTTGCTACAGGATTGCTCACAGAACTGGTGAGGTATTAGCTACAATATGGATTTCTGTCCCGTTACACAACATGTTGTTGTTTTGGATTTATGCGCCTCTAATTTAACTACAGAATCAAAGTTCTTCTTCAAGTGCTTGCATACCTCCATTACACTGTAGCCGTGTGTGCATCTCGTGCTCCAGTGCCATGGAGCTTTCCCTAGCGGTACCTGCAGGGGCAGCCCCTACTGCTCCCGGGCTTCCTCCTGCTCCCAATCGAGCACATAAAGGTGTGGAGCCACCTCGACCATCCTTCCATTCTTTCTTACCTCTGTGGTTGGCAGTTGGACTGTTTCTGGGCTTTACAGCTTCATTTGTCTGTAAACAAAATTGCCCGTAGTTACTGTGTTATCTAGTGGTAATTGCTGTTCATCCACTGGACATCCTATGATCTGTATTATATTTTTTCTTCTCTTCTTATTTTATATTTCTCAGGTCTCAAGGTCTTGCCGGGTACCTGGAGAACCTATGCCAAGGTCCCCTGGTTTTAAACTCTGCTTCGGCTGTCATTAGCCAGTGCCTGTTAGTGACCTGTATTCTCACTGCTTGGGTGAGGGTCATGTTAGACGGTCTGCTGCAGTTTCAAATCCAGAATAAGGAAGCAGGGAGAAGAGCGCCTCAGATATATTTTCATGCTCTTTGCCTGGTGTTGGAACCCCCTCGGTCAGCAAAAGGGAGCTCATCGACCATTCCTTCTAGAGGTGCTCCCTTGGCCTTGCCAGCAGACACAGACCACAGGACATCCCCTTCACCAGGGCCATCCTCTTCAAAGGATAAGAGCTCAGACCATTCCCATCCTCTGAAGCACAAGACAAGAACAACAAAGCCCTTGGTATAGGACTCCTCTTCAGCAGAAGGCCACTCTGGTACTAAAGAGCAGGGCCAGCTCCAGGCACCAGCCCTCCAAGCATGTGCTTGGGGTGGCACCTGGAGGGGAGCGGCACTCACCCGGGGAGAGCGGGGCCCTGGCCGGGCTCGCCGCCCTCCCCCTGGCGCTCCAGCCAGCCAGGAAGAGCAGGGCCGCCCTCCCCCGGTGCTCCTGCACTCACCCAGGGAGAGCGGGGCTCTGGCCGGGCTCGCCGCCCTCCCCCCGGCGCTCCAGCCGGCCAGGAAGAGCAGGGCTGCCCTCCCCCGGCGCTCCGGCCAGCCGGGGAGAGCGGGGCCGCGGCCGGGCTCGGCGCCCTCCCCTGCCACGCTCCCCGCCGGGGGGCAGAGGGGGCGGTGGGAGGCTTTTTTGCCTGGGGCGGCAAAAAAGCCAGAGCCGGCCCTGCTAAAGAGGGTGTTCCCTTTGGCTCTTTGCTCCCTGGTACAGCTCACAATGGCACTCAACACCGTTCTCTCTGCTTCTCACCCTGGGACCATCGAGGCCAACTACTACATCGGTGATGGCCAAAGAGCCATCATTGCTGTTTACAGAAGAGCAGCCACTCATGTTGGTGCTGACAATAACAGAGGCCTACATGGCTGTGAGAGACTTATTGTGGCTATTGGTACTGCCATTGCTGCTGACTCGGGGAAAAGACCCTCTACCCACATCATTGCATGTGCTGCAGGCACTCCCGTCAAGGTCTGTTGTGGCCCCCATCAGTCTCGGGTCTGGTACCACACTCATCGGCCTGTTTGGTGATGATGTCTAGGACCCTACACCCAGCTCAACCTCATTGCATGGCATGAATAGCTAGGAAGCCTTCGATGCTGCCACAGTCTTGACATCAATCCAGATTCCAGGCTCTGAGGACACCTCTCAGTACTGCACCACCTGGCCCTTCATAGTACTCTTACTCTTTGTTAAAGTCTGAAAATGGTTTCTGGGTTTCCCACTTCAGAAAGTCCAGGGCCCCCTTCGGAACCCATTCCCCACTCCCATGGAAGATGCTCTGTCAAGTCCAGATTCAGGGATTGGGAAGCCTGGTCTAGGCACAACTGGCCTTTGGTACCACATCAGCCTCCTCACTGGCCATATTGGATGCCTACAGCATCAAGGCTGACACCTCCACTTCCTCACAGAAGCAGATCACCAGGAAAGAAAACTTCCCCAGATGGTATTGAGACCAGAAATGGTCAGCACCAAACAGCCTCCAGAGAGATTTGCTGAACCTTCCCCATCCTGCCTTGGACCAACAGTCTACCTCGGCAGTGTAAGATCAGCCTTGACTGAATATCATCCTCATCGCTGGATGAGGCTTTCATGCTGGAAGCTTCCTTCCTGGTACTGGATGACTACAACTCTACCAAGAGCTCCTGAAAAGGATAGCTACATCTGAGGGTATTCGGATGGAGTTGGTGCAGGAGAATCCTCACAAGGTAATCCTTCCTATAAATGAGGATCCATAAATATAAATAAATACATCCCATCAAGTCACTGGGGCAACCCCCTCTCATCTGTTCCACCTGTGGTTAAGTGCATGGAGTGCAAAATAGGTTCTATCCCAGAAGCTTGAGCAATTTTATTCACACTCTGCAGCAGGCTCACTGTTAGTGGCCATGGTGAATAAAAGGAACTGTCAAGGTCAAGCTGAGTTTACCTTCCAAGAAAAGGAAGCAAAAAAGCTAGATCTCTTTGGGAGAAAGATTTATTCGCTTGCAGGGTTGCAGCTCCACATTGCCAACCACTCACTTGGCCCAGTAGGACTATAAAAATTGGGCAGCAATGTCTCAGATCAAGGATAAATTGTCTGAAAGTGATAAGGAACAGTTCCAGCCTCTCTTGGTAAAAGGTCATCTGGTTTCTCATTCAGCTCTGTAGGTTTCCTTGTATGCAGCCAATTCTGCAGCGAGAGCCATGGCAACGGCAGTAACTATATGCCATTCGTCATGGTTGCAGTCATCAGGGGTCCTTGCAAAAGTACTGCAGACGATTGAAGACCTTCCTTTGGCAGGCTATGCTTTATTTTCCTCCCAGACTGAAGAGGCTTTGCACACATTAAAAGACTTGAGAGCAGGCTTAAATTCCTAGGCTTATACACACTGGACTCAAAGAGGACAAAATATCAGCCTCGATTCCAGATGAGACAGCAGTTCTACCCCTACAGACTGCCTGATTGTTCTAGGTGCAAAGATGTCAAAGAAGGAGTCCTCCCTGTTCTATCTCTTCAGTTACTTCATCAAGGCAACCACAAACCTGTATTCAGCCTGTTTGACCCCTCCGTCAAGGACAGAATGCCTAGCAACTCTGATCTTACCGGCTCTCTCCCTCAATTTGGAAACAGGTTACTCCATTTCCTAAAAGCATGACATGCCATCAACTGAGTGCTTTGCATGGTGGGATCAGGATATACCTCACTGTTTATTTCTATCCCTGTGTCTCAGCCCCTGTTCAAGGACCCATCTTACTCATAGACTCATAGACTCATAGACATTAAGGTCAGAAGGGACCATTATGATCATCTGGTCTGACCCCCTGCATGCTGCAGGCCGCAAGACCCTTCCCTGTACTCTACCGTTGAAGTCCCCAGTCCTGTGTTTTAGTGACTTCAATCGGCTGAGACCCTCCTGCTAGTGATCCCTGCCCCATGCTGCGGAGGAAGGCGAAAAACCTCCAGAGGCTCAGCCAATCTACCCTGGAGGAAAATTCCTTCCCGACCCCAAATATGGCGATCAGTAATACCCCGAGCATATAGGCAAGGGTCTCTAGCCTGACCCTTGTTGGCCATTATGTTGTTCATGTACCATTGCTTGGTTTTCCTTGGCTTACGAAACTGTGCAAAGTCAAGAAGTGAAGAGTCTACGTTCTTTTGAGCTAAAAAGGAAGTGCCTCCTCAACAGAGAGGCAACATTTTTACTCCCAATGTTTCCTAATATCCAAAGCCAGAAGGGTTCAATCCCATTGTAGACTTTCAGAATCTAAACAGATAAATGTTAACATTCCACATGAAAAGCAACAGAGGGTCCTGTGGCACCTTTGAGACTAACAGAAGTACTGGGAGCATAAGCTTTCGTGGGTAAGAACCTCACTTCTTCAGATGCAAGTAATGGAAATCTCCAGAGGCAGGTATAAATCAGTGTGGAGATAACGAGGTTAGTTCAATCAGGGAGGGTGAGGTGCTCTGCTAGCAGTTGAGGTGTGAACACCAAGGGAGGAGAAACTGCTTCTGTAGTTGGACAGCCATTCACAGTCTTTGTTTAATCCTGATCTGATGGTGTCAAATTTGCAAATGAACTGGAGCTCAGCAGTTTCTCTTTGGAGTCTGGTCCTGAAGTTTTTTTGCTGTAAGATGGCTACCTTTACATCTGCTATTGTGTGGCCAGGGAGGTTGAAGTGTTCTCCTACAGGTTTTTGTATATTGCCATTCCTGATATCTGACTTGTGTCCATTTATCCTCTTGCATAGTGACTGTCCAGTTTGGCCAATGTACATAGCAGAGGGGCATTGCTGGCATATGATGGCATATATAACATTGGTGGACGTGCAGGTGAATGAGCCGGTGATGTTGTAGCTGATCTGGTGATGTTGTAGCTGATCTGGTTAGGTCCTGTGATGGTGTTGCTGGTGTAGATATGTGGGCAGAGTTGGCATCGAGGTTTGTTGCATGGGTTGGTTCCTGAGTTAGAGTTGTTATGGTGTGGTGCGTGGTTGCTGCTGCCTCTGGAGATTTCCATTACTTGCATCTGAAGAAGTGAGGTTCTTACCCACGAAAGCTTATGCTCCCAATACTTCTGTTAGTCTCAAAGGTGCCACAGGACCCTCTGTTGCTTTTTACAGATTCAGACTAACACGGCTACCACTCTGATACTTGACAACATTCCACATGGTTTCCCGGGCTTCTATTAGTTTCTCTCTAGATCTGGGAGATTGCCCTCAATTTACAGGATGTCTACTTCCATGTGACAATCCACCCTGAACCAGGAAGTTCATAATGCTCATGGTAGGAGGAGATTACTCTACCAGTCCACCATTCTACCCTTCAAACCATTATTAGCACTGACTGTTTTTCCCAAGTGCACGGTGGCAGCCTATCTCCACCCGGGGGACATCCTTCCCTGGATGAATCCTTACCTGGATTATTGGTTGGTACAACGTCACTCCAGTCATCAGATAGAGGCCATAATCCAGCTGATTCTCCTGTTCAGCAGCTTGGGCCTGAAAATAAACAAAGAAAAGTCAATCTTGTGACTTTTTTAAATAATAGAATTAACTGGTGCAGCTCTGGATTTGACCTAGGCCATACAGAGCCTCTCTGTGTTGTTTAACATCAGCCACAAACCACAGTGAGGAACTGCCTCAGGCTCCTACGTACATGACTGCTTGTATATATATGACCCCTCGTGTCAAGCTTCACCTCTGCAGCCATGTATACATGGATCAAATCAGTCTACTGCCCTCGGATTCACCATCATTTTGGTATATATTAACAGGAGTGTTGTAAGCAAGAAACAAGAAATAATTCTTCCATTCTATTCAGCACTGATAAGGCATCAACTGGAGTACTGTGTCCAGTTCTGGGCACCATCCTTCAGGAAAGATGTGAACAAATTGGAGAAAGTCCAGAGAAGAGCAACAAAAATTATTAAAGGTCTAGAAAACATGACCTACGAGGAAAGATTGTTTAGTCTGGAGAAGAGAAGATTGAGGGGGGACACAATAATAGGCTTGAAGTATGTAAAAGGTTGTTATGAAGAGGATAAATTGTTCTCCCTAACAAGAAATACTGGGCTTAAATTGCAGCAAGGGAGATTTAGGTGAACTTAGGAAAAACTTCTGTGACAAAGTTCCTCCTCTGCCTTGGTGGATTCTGCACTTTCTGTCGGATTTGCTTGCCTTAGAGGTTCACGGCAGTCCTCAGTTTGCCTCCTTTTGTTAGTAGCACAAAGCTGCCGTTCACTCGGCTAACCTCATTACTGGCCAGCATGGGGAAAAGGAGAACAATCCCCCGCAGTCTCTGCTGGCCCACCTAATAGGTCGGGGATAGGCCAGAGACCTTCCCCTCTGGTGGGACCCACAGTCCAAATCAACTCCTCTTGTATCAAATAGGGAGTTAGGAGGATGGGGGGAACCCGGGCCCACCCTCTACTCTGGATTTCAGCCCAGGGCCCTGTGGATTGCAGCTGTCTTTAGTGTCTCCTGTAACAGCTGTGTGACAGCTACAACTCCCTGGGCTACTTCCCCATGGCCTCCTCCCAACACCTTCTTTGTCCTCACCACTGGACCTTCCTCCTGATGTCTGATAACACTTGTACTTCTCAGTCCTCCAGCAGTACGCCTACTCACTCTCAGCTTCTTGTGTGCTGCTTGCTCCCAGATCCTTACATGCCCCCACTGACTGCAGTGAGGTCCTTTTTAAACCAGGTGCCCTGATTAGCCTGCCTATCTTAATGGATTCTAGCAGCTTCTTAATTGACTCCAGGTGTCCTAATTAACCTGCCTGCCATAATTGTTCCAGCAAGTTCCTGATTGTTCTGGAACCGCCCGTTACCTTACCCAGGGAAAAGGGACCTGCTTAATCTGAGGCTAGTATATCTGCCTTCTATCATTCTCCTGTATCCACTGGCTCCCTTGACGCCTTCGAGGAGTAGTGGGCGCTGTCCGGGGTTCTCTGCTCGGTGTCGCCATTAGGTTCCCTTTGTTTGACCCTTTGACCGCACTCCTGTCCCTGTTATTTCATTAGTTGTCCCCCGGAATTACTTGGCTTCCAGGTCCTGTGGATCCTCCCCTTAAGCTCTCCGCCCGCCCACTTCCTGGATCCCAATAGGATCACTCTCCTGTAGCCATCTGGCCTGACCCTGTCACACTTCCTAACTGTAAGAGTAGTTAAACACTGGAAAAAATTACCTAGGGAGGTTGTGGAATCTCCGATATTGGCGGTTTTTAAGAACAGATTAGATAAATACATATCAAGGATGAGCTAGATAATATTTAGTCCTGCCTCAGTGCAGGGGCCTGGACTAGATGATCTATTGAGGCCTCTTCCAGTCCTACATTTCTATAATTCTATCTGGACATGTTATTATGCATACCAGTCAGGGTGTTATCATCTCTGAATTGATGGATGAGTCAGGACAATGTGTGCGGGGGAAGTTCCCTTCTCTCCATTTCTCCCCTCTTTGGTAATGTACACTTCAATTATGGGTGGGGGGCCCATTTGGGTGATCTTCAGGCTCAAGGCTTGTGGGCCACCCATTAGGCCAGATTACATATAAATGTCTTGAGTAGCATGCAATATTCCAGGTGTGTCAACAGTTCAGAATGTCTTGGCAGACCACCCCACCTGAGCAGATCCTTCACCCTGGACCACAAATGGTTTCTCAACACAACAGTTCTAGGATCAGTGTTTTGGATAGTAGAATTTCTGACAGAAGATTCATTAGCAACTCATTAGAACAGGAAATGTCCCCAGTTCTGTTCAAGAATAGGTCACAGTCCTGGGTTGATCGCTGACACTTTTCTCTTCCCATGAGGCAAGGGCCCACCAGTGCCACTCATTCCTATAGCTGTTGTCAAGCTGAAGCAAGAACGAGGCAGAATGTTTCTCATAGCTCCAGCCTGGCCAAGGCAGGCTTGGTACTTGAATCTGCACAGGCTATCCACCAGAGAATCCTTGCTTCTGTCACTAAGCAAAGATTTGACAGCCTAATCTCACGGGTGAGTAGTGCACCCTAATCCTCAGGTGCTACATGTCACAGTGTAGTTCATTAGTGGTTAAATACAGAAGAGGTGAGCTGTTCAGTGGCAGTTCAGAATGTCCTTCTTAATAGTAGGAAGCCTTCCATGACAGCTAATTACCTTAATAAATGGTTGGCTAATCCACAATTCAAAAGATTTTGGACTTTCTTTTATATCTCAGAGAATCAGGATTATGAGTCAGCTCCATTAAGGTGCATCTGGCTGCAATTTCAGCCTTTCAACCCTGTATTTAGGGTAGGACTGTTTTCTCCAAATCTGTGACAGCAAGATTTCTAAAAGGGCAAGTTGTTTCCACCTATCAAGGATCCAGCTCCACCTCAGGACTTCAACTTAGTGCTGTAGCACTTATGGGTCCTCCATTCGAGCCCTTAGCCTCCTGCTCGTTATAATACCACTCAGTAAAAGCGGCCTTCTTAGTGGCCATCATCTCTGCTAGAAGAGTGGGGGAATTGCATGTCCTGGTAATGGATCCGCATACACTATATTCAGGACAATGTGAAGCTCAGGCTCCACCCCAAGTTTCTTTTCAAGTTGGTGTCTGATTTCCACGTAAATCAGTATATGGAGTTGCCTGTCTTCTTTCCAAAGTCACATGCTCATGAGGATGAACAAAAGCTGCACACTTTAGAGGTTTGCCAAGCCATAGCTTTTTAGACCAAAGCTTTTTTCGGGTTTCTTCTCAGCTCTTCATAGCTTATGCAGAACAAATGAGATGAGAGGTCATCCTATTATAACACAACCACTCTCTAAATGGATTACCAGTTGCACTGTCAAGTGCTAAGCTGCCAAAAGTATCATGCCTCCCATGATGCTGTCAGTACATTCAACCCGAGCACTCTCAGCTCCCATGGCGTTTGTGAGCAAGGTCCCTATTGTGGATATCTGCAGAGCAGCGATGTGATCCTCGGTCCACACGTTTACTAGATACTATGTGATAACAGCTGCATTCAGGGAAGATGCAAAAGTCAGAAAAGGGTCCTACAGTCCCTCTTCCGATGAGGCCCCCTAACCCCATCTCCTTTTATAAGGGCTTGGACGTCACTTACATCGTAACAGACATACGCAAGCACTCAAAGAATTACCAGTCACTCACCTTCTCATCACTGCTGTTCTTTGGGATGTGTTGCCCGTGTCCGTTACAGGACCCACCCTCCTTCCCCAACGCATCAGAGTCTATCATCAGGATCCCAGTGTGAAGGAACCTCAGGGGTGGCTGTGCACCTTTATGCCCTTGAGAAAGCCAGGATACATGTGGGGCTCCCTCAGCATCAGAGCACAAGACACACACACCCTACAGCATAATGGACACGTGCAGCACGTCTTGAAGAACAACAGTTATGAGAAGGTGAGTGACCGTTTCTTATCGATCCTTTCAAAACACCCAATTTCTTGATTTGCTGTATTAATTCTATTAACACCCAGATGGGAAATGTTCTCGTTTGAAATCCAATAATATGGTAATATCAATAGCTGCTAATTGTGGCAGACGACTGCTGTGTGTAAAGAAGTGACTGATACCAACAGACTTCTAAAGGTCCAGCCCTGCAGGCCTTCTGGATAAAACCCTCCCCTAGAGTTCAATGGGTTTTTTGGCCCCATAACGTATATCTGACCATACTACAGTTAACCTTCTTAAAAGGAGTATTTGAAAGCTGTTGAATTTTAACTCCAGCAGTGCTCCCATTTTACTATTGCACTGCATATGTGTGCTGGTCTGTACAAAGGATGAAGAGAGAGTTCCTAAACTGAAGACCTTACAGATGCGAGTACAATACAGAACACACATAGACGCCCTGTGGTCTTTAGAGAGAGAATGCTTCCTGGAATAAGTGGATCTTCAGGAACTTTGCAAGCAGCAGAGGAAGCCCATTTATTACTACTACACTGATCTCAGCATTGAGGAACCACATATGATGGAGAAATACACTGAAACAGAATAGCTCCTAAACTATTTTATTCCATATACCTGATGTTTATTATTAATGTGCATAGCACCATAAATATCTACAGGCTGATACTCACCCTGATACAAAGAACCGACAGTAGTGCAGGTCTCCACATGGTGGTGAGCCTCACCTATAGGTTATGGTGTGAGGGGGACCCAGGCACTCCCTGCTGCCCCTCCCCACCAGAGGCTCCCAACAGTGTGAGTTCCCTCCTACACCCCCATTGCCAATAAGTGTCAACATCTCCCTCTTGCCAAACATCACCTCCCTCACTCCCCCCCATGATATCCCTCCTTACTTCCCATTAAACTCCGTTCTGCTCCAGGCTCCCCCCAAGCCTGTGTCCCCTGACCTTTCCTGTTAGCTCCTCTCCCTAGCTCCTGCGTGTCCCGCGCCAGCTCCCAATCCTGCCTGTGGCTGTGCCCCCTTCAGCATAACCCTGAGGCTTAGAACCTCCCCCCCAAATACCTCCTTGCTGGGGTCCCACCAGCTCCAGCTTCCTCACACCTGAACCTCCTTCGTGGGCCGGGGGAGAACAAGGAAGTGTTGCTGCTGGGGACAAGGCGTAGCTGGTGTCCTGCTCTGTGCTCAGAGCCTGTGACGGGGATAGGCAGGGCAGGAGCTGAGGCTCCATAGAACAGCATCCTGTCTACCTAGTGGGGGAGCAGAGCAGCTCTTCCTCAAAGCCCAGCAGGTCAGCTCAACAGCTGCTCAGTGGGAAAGCCAGGAGGAAGTGCTGAGCTGCAGTAACCAGCAGGGAGACTGCCCCTCCTCCTCTCTGCTTCCTCCCCTGCTACCAAAGGGGCATAAAAGTTGAGGGGAGCGGTGGGAACAGTATGGCCCTCTACAAGGTGAACGTTGGGGAGGAAATGTCCTTTCTGGTTTAACTTAAATCAATTTTTAAATCATAGAATTATAGAAGATTAGGGTTGGAAAAGACCTCAGGAGGCTCATCTAGTCCAGCCCCCTGCTCAAAGCAGGACCAACCCCAACTAAATCA
Source organism: Trachemys scripta elegans (assembly GCF_013100865.1). Lineage (NCBI taxonomy): Eukaryota > Metazoa > Chordata > Testudines > Emydidae > Trachemys > Trachemys scripta. Next base: position 28,479,165 of record NC_048298.1, on the reverse strand, counting down.
TCCCAGCCAGGGCTTTGTCAAGCCTGACCTTAAAAACCTCTAAGGAAGGAGATTCCACCACCTCCCTAGGTAACCCATTCCAGTGTTTCACCACCCTCCTAGTGAAAAAGTTTTTCCTAATATCCAACCTAGACCCCCACCCCACTGCAACTTGAGACCATTACTCCTTGTTCTGTCAACTGCCACCACTGAGAACAGATGAGCTCCATTCTCTTTGGAACCTCCCTTCAGGTAGTTGAAGGCTGCTATCAAATCTCCCCCCCCCCGCACTCTTCTCTACTGCAGACTAAATAACCCCTGTTCCCTCAGCCTCTCCTTGTAAGTCATGTGCTCCAGCCCCCTAATCATTTTCACTGCCCTCCGCTGGACTCTCCAATTTGTCCAAATCCTTTCTGTAGTGAGGGTCCTCCCAAAACTGGACACAATACTCCTGATGTGTCCTCACCAGTGCTGAATAGAGGGGAATAATCACTTCCCTTGATCTGCTGGCAATGCTCCTACTAAATGGATTTAGTTAACCCAGTGCAAATGCCTGTTTGGGTACTCTCTTTTTGGGGGGGGGAAGGTTACAAGTGGCTTATGTCAGTTCGGTTTAAATCGGTTCCTAATCTACTGAAGCCAAATTGAATTAAGTCACTCTTAGGGTATGTCTACACTATGGGGACTATAGTGGCAGAGCTATGGCTCTGCAGCTATGTCAGCATTACCCCTTGTGTAGATGCAGCCTACAGTGCCGGAAGGGGTTTTTCTGTTAGAATACAAACACCACCTCTTTGAGTGACAATAGCTAGGTCATGGAAATATTCTTCCGATAATACAGATGCGTCTACACTGGGTGTTAGGTTGGCCTAACTCTCTGCTCCCTGCTCTGAAGAGCTCATCCTCCAAAACAAAGCTACATAGCTGCTACCTTTTGTTAGCCTAAGTAACTGACATTTCAAGTCACCACAGTTGTCAAGGCTCCTTCCCCACTCTGAACTTTAGGGTACAGATGTGGATGCCTGCATGAAACCTTCTAAGCTTAACTACCAGCTTAGATTTGGTCCGCTGCCACCACTCCCAATGTGCTAATTCCCTTCCTTGGGTAGCCTTGAGAGACTCTTCACCAATTTCCTGGTGAATACAGATCCAAACCCCGTGGATCTTAAAACAAGGAGAAATTAACCATTTCCACTCCTTTCTCCCACCAACTCCTGGTGGATCAAGATCCAACTCCCTTGGATCTAAAAAACAAGGAAAAATCAATCAGGTTCTTAAAAAGAAGGCTTTTAATTAAAGAAAAAGGTAAAAATCATCTCTGTAAAATCAGGATGGAAAATAACTTTACAGGGTAATCAAATTTAAAGAGCCCAGAGGACCCCCCTCTAGCCTTAGGTTCAAAGTTACAGCAAACAGAGGTAAACACCCTAGTAAAAGGTACATTTACAAGTTGAGAAAACAAAGATAAAACTAACACGCCTTGTCTGGCTGTTTACTTACAAGTTTGAAATATGAGAGACTTGTTCAGAAAGATTTGGAGAGCATGGATTGATGTCTGGTCCCTCTCAGTCCCAAGAGCAAACTCCCCCCAAAACAAAGAGCACAAACAAAAGCCTTCCCCCCACCAAGATTTGAAAGTATCATGTACCCTTATTGGTCCTTTGGGTCAGGTGTCAGCCAGGTTACCTGAGCTTCTTAACCCTTAACAGGTAAAAGGATTTTGGAGTCTCTGGCCAGGAGGAATTTTATAGTATTGTACACAGAAGGGCTGTTACCCTTCCCTTTATAGTTATGACAACAGTGTATACAACAACGATTAAATACGCCTTGCCTGCCATTTTTAAAGGTGCAAACAGTGTCGTAACTGGAGCCGAAGTTGTGGCTGTCAAGGACAAGTGAGCAGGTGCTGTTGTTCAAATAACTGTATGGCACTAGGAGTGGAATTCTTTGGGATTAATTTTACCCCATACAGATGGTCAGTCCAAGGCCTAGAAACCACTCATGTCCTCAGCTAGTACTTTTGTTGGCCCTCTGCACAGATGTGAATTTCACGCTTATGATGCGAATCAGAGCTTGTTCCAGCACAGTGCCAGAATGGACTAGGGAGATGTAAAGATAAAGACATGCGGGGAAACCCTGACTTTACTGAAGTCAGTGGCAAAATTATTCACTTCAGTGAGACAGGCTTTTGCCCGCAGTCCCTGCCCCAAAGAGTGTACCCTCTAAATGTCATGTGACAATAAGTGAGGGTCATAAGCAGCCATAAAAGAAAGATAAAAAAGGCAGGGGGGGACGGTGGAATGAGCGAGCTAGAAGAGTACCAGTAGTAAGCTCACATGGCTACCCAGCTAAAGCCTGGCCCCATTGCTAAGATCAGATCAAACCTTTTTGCTTTAACTTACCTCTTACCATGTGTAGCAGCTTCTTGTTATTGTGGTACAAATTGTAACAGCATCAGACAACTGGCAGGGGCATGTCCATGTCTCACAGGGAAAACAGAGCGAATGCAAATGCTGTCCTATGTGGCTGATTTGGGGTTAACCACAGCTCCTCAAAGCTTTGATGTTTATGGGTTTGAGCCTGCAAAGCCTTACTCATATGGGCAATTGCACTTATGTCAATGAGAGTGAGTCTGGGAGCAGTACTGCTCAAATCAGTATACATTTGCAGCAACTGGATTCTGTTTGAGCAAAGATGTGTCCATTGATTGACCTGTAATTCATCTTTGAAAGCTGCTGGGGCGGACTGGGGTGGGAGGCAGACAGAAGGGGATTATTTGACCGTCCATGTTCTGTCCTCTTTCACTTTCCACACAGCTGATGTATGCCTATGTGAAAAGTGAGTCAGAAAGGCGAGTGTCAATCACTTTGACAAGAAACCTAATAAAGCGTAACCTGTCAGTGCAGCTAGATTAGCCTCCCTTTGCTCATACCTGGTGGTGAGCTCGGTCACACATAAAGGGGATTTGCTAAACAAACGCCCGTTGCCACTAACTCTTCTCTGAGCCTTGTCGTTTTGGGTTGCATGTGAAAAGGCTGCAGCTTTGTCACAGCTGTCAAAGGCCTCCATGATGTCTGACCTTGTGTACGTGGGTAGAGGGACATAACAGCACGCAGCAAGACCAGATTCACTCAGCATCTTGAGGGTTGCTCATTTAAAGCCTGGCTTTCCCGGGAGGGTAAGTGAGCAGGAGCTCACAGTGTTAGGGGTAGGGTGAATTGTCAAGATGGTGTGTGCTTGCATGTGTCCGTCTCTGCATCCCATGGCCTCAGCATTTTGGGGAAGTCATAAGTAGGACTCCAGAACTACGGCAGTGGCCAGTGTGGCTGACCCCAGGGCTGCCCAAGCAGCTGGCTCTGGGGCCAGCTGCTCAGGTGGCCTCAGGGACAGTCACACCAACTGCTGCTCGGGCAGCGCCAGGCAGCTGGCCCGAGGGACTGCCTGAGCAGCGGCCGGTGCAGCTGGCTCTGGGGAACAGCCTGAGCAGCGGTCCTGGGGGGGCAGCTGGAGCAGCCACTTTTTGGCAGCCCCTGGCAGCAGTCCCAGGGCAGCTGCTCCGCTCCCCTCCTCCCCCTCCTGCGCAGCGGTCCCAGAGGCAGCCAGAGCAGCCGCTGCTTGGCGGCCCCCGGCAGCTAGTGCCGTTGGCTCCACTCCCCCAAGCAGTGGCCCGCACTCTCCCCCCCGCCCTCAAGATTTAGTCAGGGGTATTTATAGTATAAGTCATGGACAGGTCACGGGCTGTGAATTTTTGTTTATTGCCCAGGGCCTGTCCATGACTTTTACTACTAAAAATACCCGTGATAACCGTAGCCATAGTCAGAAGGCTTATGTAAGTCGGCATCAGAGGGCGCTGCAGGGCCCTGCTCCCTTTGTAGTGGCTGAGTCTGGGAAGCAGTGCTGAGGAGGAGGCGGTGGCAGTTGTGCTCCCTGCCCAGCTTCTTGCACGGCAGCACGGCTGAGCCAGCAGCCATTGGGATGACAGGGTTAGCTGGTTGCTGTACTATTCATTACACTTCATCACATAGCTCTGAACAGTTTTCGCTGCAAATTACTTTAATTCAAATATATACTCTGTGACACTGGGCAGTTTTGGCTACACATTTATGACTTCTGCGCCTTCCCTGGTCCCCATAATCAGACAAAGTCTTTGAGTATAAATTGCCCTCCTAAATCGTTAGACTTTGTCATAAACTAAGCAGAGCTAGGCCTGGTCTGTACTTGGATGGGAGACACGGAAGGCAGCAGTATTAGTGCTGCAGTAGGTGGCACTCTTCCTTGCAATCAGTAGTAAAGCAATGCCACAGAATGATGTAAAGGAGGCATGGTGCTGGAGTTCCTTCATTCAGATGACACATAATGCATTGACCACTTGTAGCCTTAAAGAACCTAGGATACTTTTCACAAGGGTAGGTGGGTAAGCCACATTACCCATGTCATATTCAGTCTTGGATATTTACATTCTGCCTACCTCAGTGTCACCTGTAATTGTAAGTGAAGTTATCATAATTAATTTCTGCTCCTAAAAAAACACTTGTGTAGTGTTGCTGGCAAGGAATCATATAATGGTTGCTGCATTTTACTCAGGGAGGGCTGTGTTTCACGGCTGCCCTGTGCTCCTGAGTTCCATTAAACGTTTTATTTCAAGCCTCCAGGAAGGAAAGTGGACCAGTCAATTTTTAAGTGAGTGCTACCACCATCATTAGAAAAACTCCCTATTTTTGAGATACCTAAATAATAATATGAGCTGAGTGAAACCTTGTTATGCCTTGGAAAGCCCTGTTGATATTGATAGGTGTGAACTCATCCTTCAATTAACGTAACTGTAAACATATGCCCACCTAAGACAAAAGGGCGTGTGGACCCGCCCAGGAGCTTTTGGGCTGAGTATTGTTTTGAGAAGGAGTGGGGGCGAGTCTGAGAGAGCACATAGATACTGAAATAGCAGACAAAAAGAGAGAGAGCGGCAAAGGAAAAGAGTCAAGAAAAAAACAAGCAGGAGCCTGTAAGCACAATGTGACCCAGGAAAAAGCTAGAGTGAGTGCTTTTGGGCCTAGTGTTGGCTAAAGGGAGGCTGGTAAGCTAAGAAACTGCTTCTTTTGGTCTTGGTGAATTCTGCATTCAGAAACACAGAACGTTGTACACTCCTTGTAAATAAACAAGACTGCATCAAAGAAATACCTATCACCAATTTCTATTCCCAGCTGTAACACCCCCAGGGCCAGGGCCGGTGCAAGGAAGTTTCGCGCCCTAGGCGAAACTTCCACCTTGCGACCCCCCCCCCCCCCCCCCCGCCGGGCCCCCCCCCCCCCCNTTTTGCGGATACAGACTAACACACAGGGCCGGTGCAAGGAAGTTTTGCGCCCCCTGCAGCACCCCCCCTACCCCGGGGAGCCTTGCGGCAGCTCCCCACCCCAGCTCACCTCTGCTCCGCCTCCTCCCCGAGCACGCTGCCCCTGCTCTAATTCTCCTCCCCTCCCAGGCTTGCGGCGCCAAACAGCTGATTGGTGCTGCAAGCCTGGGAGGCGGGAGAAGTGGAGCAGCGACGGCGTGCTCGGGGAGGGGGCGTAGCGGAGGTGAGCTGGGGTGGGGAGCCCTGAGGCAGCTCCCCGCCCTGCCCTGAGGCACCCCCGTGGCAGCTCCCCACCTCCTCCCCCCGGCCTGGGGAGCCATGCGACAGCTCCCCACCCCAGCTCACCTCTGCTCCGCCTCCTCCCCAAGCACGCTGCCCCCACTCTAATTCTCCTCTCCTCCCAGGCTTGCGGCGCCAAACAGCTGATTGGCGCTACAAGCCTAGGAGGCAGGAGAAGTGGAGTGGCGACCACACGCTCGGGGAGGGGGCGTAGGAACGCTGTAAAAAAAATTGGGGGCACCACTTTTTGGCACCCCCAAATCTTGGCGCCCTAGGCAACCGCCTAGTTTGCCTAAATGGTAGCACTGGCCCTGCCCAGGGCCTAAACTTTGGCTAGCCATTTGGGTCAAAAGGGGCAACAATAAGATTCCAGGAACTCTGAAGCCTAAAATGTCTATTGAGTCAGTGTGAAGTGATGGAACCTGTTGCAAGCATCGTTGAGAGCTATTTTTGTTTAGAATATTACCAGGTTCAACCATCAGTGGGATTCATGGTTTATTACCATCCAGTTTTTAAGTTCTCAGCCACTTTTGGCTTTTTTACACACACGACTTTATGAATGACTCTTGTGTGTCATCTTGGGCTTTCAGCTACTAATGTTATTTAACAGCAGAGCAATCAAATAGATTAAGAAATATTTTATATCATCTAGGCCAATATTTATATCTCATTTTGCTAGATGATTTGTTTTTCCAGCTATAAAAAGTTACTTAAATTCTAGTACAAATAAAACTCTTAGAAAGATTGTGTAATTAACTATCTCACCTTTTATTTTGTTCATTTACAAGTCTGGCAATAACAATTCTCTGAAGATGTTTATTTTTTATGTAAAGCCATTAGAACATAAAACAATCATTTAACTTTACATCACTGAAATTTCATAAAATGTACAACACTTTCATACATTATAGGCTTGTTTGGCTGCAAAAGGAAACAGCACATGTTCAACAGGCTGGTGAATAACATATTCACATTAGTTTTGCCAACATTCATTTCTTAAGTACTACATACTGTAACATGCATTCAGGGATTAGTGTATGCCCACCAGCTTCACATGTGTACGTGTTAGTAATAAGCACATAAATATAACTAAATTTAGTCTCTAATAACATTTTGTTTCAAGTATTCTAAATCTGACTTCATTAGATAAATATCAAGTTAAAGATTCTGACAGAGTCTAAATGAGAAGTTCTGTATCTATAGGCCCTGATTCCCGGCTGGAGGCCAATCCAGCACAGCACATAAGCACGTGCTTAATTTCAAGCCTAATTCTACTGACTTCTGGGACTACTCAAGTGCTTAAAACTGAGCACGTGATTGTGTTCTGTTGGACTGAGACTGGCGTAAACTGCAGAAGGTCTGCTAAAGCATGAAACCACACTAGTTGATACCAGCTCAGGATCTGTCCCACAAGGCCAAGCCTTTGTTCAGAAATCCCTATGGTTACGTTTTCAATCCTTTCTTAATTTTGCTGAATGTTTAAAGAAATGAGATAAGTTGGCTTATATTTTAAGGCCTTCACAAACTTTATTTGTATTTTTAAGCATATGGACATTACTAATCTGTGCTACCCCTTGCTAGTCATAGAAATATGATAAAATGTCAAACTAACTTTTGAAAAGTAAAATCCAAATAAAAAGTGTACAGTTTAACAGAATCATATTTAGAGCTTTATAATTACACATGCCAAATCACTCAACTGTAACATACTATACATCTATTACATAAAAAAGTGAGGATTTACAGAAACTCTGGATTCATCAGGCCTGATTCTGGTCTAACTTACACACTGGTGTGACTCAGGAGTAACTCCACTGAAGTCAACTGTTGAGAAACTGGTGTAAGTGAGATTGGAAATGGGCCTTCAGTTAACACAAACAGATTGTGTGGCTAAAATATTTTCCTCTACAGTACTTTGGAACACCATTAACACTTTGTTACAAAACACCACAGTGATGATTATTGGCACATAAAAAACTCCTCTATGTGAAAACATACACAAAATACGCAAGAACTGCCATTTTCTCTGACTTTTAAAATCTATATAGTTGCCTCTAGGGAGTCTGCCCCCCAATAACCCAAACAACAATATTTCTTCAACAATGTTCACCTAGAAGAGTTTACTGGTCTGACATTTTTAACACGGCCACAACCTAAACCACTTCATGGATTATGTGTAACTGTACTGTACACAAGGCTATGAAGTTTTATAGAAAACAACAAGTATTTTTGCACAAAAAAAAATGACTTGTCTCAATCTGGAGAATAATTCAGAATCATTTTTATAGGCAGCAGCTACATGTAAGCTGTAAATCTTACCCGCAATAAAACACATGTTGCCATAAAGCACATATTGTGGATTATCTGCTTCTGGCCTGGTACACAAAGCTCTATTTTCTTCTAGCTGAAGAGGACTTGGGATTTGGTCAGCTTCAATCTCTCAGAAAAAGTGCACAAATATCTTTTCTTTTTTAAAGTGCTTAGCAGAACTTTGTTTATTATAATAAAATATCTCTCTAATGTGGAATGCGACATCTCTCTTTTAACAACGTCCAGACAATAAAGCTTCTTTTTGTAAATTACAGGTAAAGTTAAAAACCAAAACCCCTTGTTAAAATAATGAGAAACAAAGAAAGTGAATTATGATTCTGGTCCATCTGATCCCATTGCACACAGCTACGTCTGCACACAAGGCCTGTTCCAAAGCCCGGAAAGTCAAAGGAAAGAATCCCATTAATGCAGTGAGCTTTGGCTCCTTATGGTCAAAACTTCTCTCCAGTGCCCAACCCAAGGACCTCAGGGGAGGAATGGGAAGCGCCAGAGGAAAGGGAGCTCCCTCTTCGCAGACCTCCTCTACCCAAGCTCCAGCCCAGTGTTCCCACCTTCCCATGAGAAGCTGGGACTGGAGGACATGTGGAGCAATTGCATCCTTCTTCCAACTCACCCCTGCCATGCCATCTAATTTCATGGGACACACCTGCTCTGATGTTAATGGAAGTGATCTGGGGAACTGGCTCCAGGCCACACACTCTACCATTCTCTATCCTCCCACGGAGCAGAATTACAGCATTGCCCCTGCCAGAAGTCCATTCACACCTGCAAAGGAGGTGGCAGGATTTGCCCTTTTGGCATATTCACTTTGCCGAATAGTCTTGTATGTCCCCAACTCCCTGGTTAATAGAGGATGTATAATGAGGTAAGTAAAAGACAACTCCTTGTCTTTCTTGATGGGTGTCTCAACTGTAATGTTATTTTAAGAGTCTTTTAATATGACATCTTTGCTCTTTTTTTCTCCAGCACTAACTCCTATACAAGAAAGGCATTGCGACTTCCATTTTATTCAGAAAGAAGTTAGCACAACAACATTTCTTTTAATGCCTCTTCCCTTATTACAAGGTTTGGACTTGTTATCACTACCACTCACAAGATAAAAATTATCTACTGTGTATGCACAGCAACTAAATTTCATTACTCAATGATCTCTAAATGATTCCTAAAGGGCTTAGTCCACTTTAATGATTATCTTCAAACCAAATTAAAAAGAACAAAAGACAAAAACCCCACAATTTGACCAGTAATTTGATGAGGGGCAGAAACAACTTGCAAATTACATTAAAGAAGCTTTAGAACTCTACAACAGATTAACAAATTAATTTTTAATAAAATTTTAAAAAATAAAATATGCATCTGGATTAACATCTCCTATACTTGTTATCAGACCTACATGAGCTGAAGCATCTGAGGTAAGAAATTCCCCAAACTGTAAGTATGTAATTCATATGCCAATTTAGCCAAAATTATATCACCAATTCAACTTTCCTGATGCCCTGAATTAAACATGTCGTACTTGTGAAGAAATAATTTCACATCTTCTGCAGAAAGCTTTTAATAAAAATGATATTGTGCTTAGACATACTATCTATGTTCTTTTATAAATTAAAATCCTGTCATAAGAAATTATTCAACTACATTGTATTGATATCCTTTTATCTGGAATGTTAGTAAGTCTACCCTCACTAGCAAAATCTCTTAGAACATAAAATATGCACAAATATAAAAACCTGTTGCAAAATAGAAATATTTGTTTAGTTTTCTTCATACATTATAAGTGTTAACGGATTCTAAAAATAAAATCCTAATTATGTAAGATTAATTTCAAGTATTCAGTTGATCTTGTTTTTATTATAAATAATGCTTGGTATTATGTCTAATACTTATAAGAGATGGAATATTATCTCTGTATAAAGCAATAGTAAAAGGAAGACTTAAATCTAACTCCATTGGGGGGAAAAGAAAGTGACAGAAAAGAAGCCAGTAGGTTTTGTGCCCTCATTACTCAGCTGCATTCACAGCTGAAATGCATTGTGTTTTTAGTCTCTATGCCTAGAGAGTAGGGAAATGTCATGCATGACTTTAGACAATTATCTACGATAAGATAAAAGTCATAAGTGTCAGAAATATAGCAGAGTACTGTGCACAGCGGAATGTAGTTTATGAGAACACCCAAGAAACACTGTTGACAAAGGATAATGGTCTTCTTTTGCTAAAAAGCCCCAGCATTTGCAGAAAAACAAGTCACTGATCTTGTGACAATTTCTATTACAGTCACTTTACTTCAGTTATGCCAAATGAGTGACAGCAGTGCAGTAATTTTGTCTAATCATAGATGTTGGTGCAGTAGAGTGACAGTTGATCACTAAAGCTATTAGTGATCAGCTGCATTTCAAGTGGCTTAGGCCCCAGCCCAGCAAAAGCACTTATATCAATAGGACTAATCGCATGCTAAAAGTTAAGCACATGCTTAAGTGCATTGCTGGGTCAGGGCCTTAGGAGAGATACGTGCTAAAGTCTGTCCCTATTTAGGACAGCATTTAAACATGTGCTTACATGCTGTCCTGAATAGGAATTCTTTTCTGAATCATGGCCTTGGAGAATAGACTTTTGGGGATCAGGCAGAAGCCAGTTTACCCATAAAGTATTTAAGACTAAGTTGTGCCTTCAGTGAAGGCTATAAACTGGCAACGGTGTGCCTAATAGAGTGTACATTTGAACTTGTACATCCTGCAACATTTTCAACATCTCATACCTGAGAGCAGAGATATGAGGCCTGGGAGCCTGGCCCTCTAATGAGCAGGTGCATATTCAGAGTCCAGTCACTTAGTGACTGTGACTTATTTAAAAGCCCTCTGTTTGTCATGCTTATTTCCTCCTTTTCCAAATGACAGAGGGATATTTTAAAACATTTGCTTTTTAAACATTTCTTTTCATTAACAGTTTTATAAAGTTAAAAAGACAGTCACACCCAACTCTGACAAAATACACAATTCAAAGAAAACTCAAGGAGTTAGAAAAGCCCCTGTATAAAATTATATAGAGCAATATAAATCAGATCTAGCAAAGAGTTACAATACAAACTTATCACCCATGTGTGACCCACTAAAAATAATTAGGCAACCAATAACATTCTTGTTCTTAGAGAGCAAACCCACATTCAAAATATGTCTCCCAATCCATGAAAAGGCCTCCAGACCTATATCTATAAAACCCAACGACCTCATATATTTTCATCAAAACTGTACATCATGAAAAGAAAGGGAGGAAACGGTATATGTGAAAAGGGATTTTTCCTCCAGTCTGAATTTCAGGGGTATGACTTCGAGCTTCCAAATTTTTTTAAACTTATTTCTCTGAAGGATTAACTGGGTAGGGGTGGAGAGGGAGGAAAATATCATGATAGTTTAATGCAGCTTCATAAGATTCTGCTTGCCAATGCAAGTAATTTTTTTGGCAGGTGAATAAAATACCATTAATTTTTTCATTACCATGGTGAATGTGGGTGAGCAGCTTTTTGTGCTTGACATGGTGAATTTTCCTGACAATTTTGCAATGCTTCATAAGACAATTAATATGAGTAAATATCAGCATTTGAATACTGCTAATTTTCTTTTCAGATTCAAAGACACTTTGAGTAAAGGGAGGAAAGACCTGCTAGAAATCATTTACTTTGCACATAAGACATAAATTGAAAGTGACATGTATATTAATGAGCAAAGGGGCAGTGATTGCTGTGAACTTATCAACACAAGATCTCATCCCTATTTTTCTTTTTTTAAACTGATGATATTTGTGTTCAAAACTGGACACGTACCCGAATGCTCAGATGCACAAATGGGAATGAAAAATCACTTTTTTCCAGTTAACTTAGGCCTTTAAGTGGGACTTATCAATGTATGTCAGTTTATTTGTCCAGGCAATCATGTTTAATTACACCTTACTGTGAGCTTAAAGTCATTCTTTGGCAATTTAGCTCACAAATACCAACTACTGATCATAATATATGGTCAAAGATCAATAGCTGGATAGAGTAATATAACCGACATCCACTGTGACACTAGAGCTGAAATACTGAGCAATTTAGTACAGACCTCTGGATATCACCACAAAGAAACAAGAGTGGAATCCCATTAGGAGACACATCTCTCCCATGAAGACAGAAGATATTTGTATTTTCAAACTGTGTGATAATTTCAAGTGATTATTCTACAGCATCCAGTGGATTTCTCATTCTGCTTATTTCATATTCAGGATGCTGTAGCAAAAACACCAAATATGTAGGGCTAGAGTCACAAAGGGATTTAGGCACCTAACTGCCACTTTGGGTACCTAAATCTCAGGATCAGGCACCACTGGGATTCACAAAACCCCTGCTTATTTGCTGCCAAACCCTGTAGGTTCCTAAGCTTTTGCATTAAAAGTTCCCCTTGGTGCTGATATTGTGCCTCTCAGTACATGCAGTATGGCTCCCCTGTAGGTGTCTGGATGCCTAAGCCCCAGTGCAATGTACAAACCAGGGGAAGATAGGAATTCTTCCGCCTAACTCGCCTACGGGGCCCAGTCTTAGAAGCATGCTCACAGGAGGAGGATGCAGACGGGGACCTCACTCAACTTTTATCCCAGTGGTTAGAGTACTCATCGGGGATGTGGGAGTGCCCTGGTTCAAGTCACCCATCCACCTGAGACAGAGAAGGATCTCAAATAGGGATCTGCCACCTCTCAGGTGAGTGCCCTAACTCCTGGTGTATCTCTAAGAGAGGGCTTGCAGCTGAGAATCCCAAGGAGAGGGAGATGCCTCCCTCCAGCCTGGATTTACGTGCCAAACTCTCAGAGAGGGACAGGGCTTAGGATACTCTCCCCCCACCCCCCTGGCATCTCCCATTGGCTAGAGGAATCCGCCTAGTGCGCTGGCTTTGGTGAATCCCATTCATAAGTGCCTATATCCTGCCAGTCATTGTACAGGAAGCCTGAGTGCTTAACTCAAATTTTGTGAATCCCAGTGATTTTTTAGGTGCCTAGAATTTTGTGAATCCAGTCCCTGTTCCCAGGTTTATTCTACTTTTATGATTCATCTGGTTGCTGATTAGCTATTACATTATTTTAACTTTTGTCAGCAAAAAAAGATAAGGATATACAGTATGGTACATGGTATGCATTTCATTTGGTATAATGCACAGATACCTGTATTGCACACCATTGGTAAATTCATACGGTCGAAGAATTAAATCCCCTTTGGAAACCATTACTTTCCATGATCAAGAAAACAGTATTACATTTCATTTTCTCCCAAATGAAGTATTTTAGTACACGAAGGCATTTGTAACTAGGCAGTAGAAAGGAGAACCAGACCAGAAGCAGGGCAGTGAGGTCACCAAGAGCTGCTCTTCCCCCAGAAGGCTTTTAAATGATTAATACATCAGCAGCTGAAAATTATTCCACATCAGAAGCATCATTGTCAGACAGATGATAATTACTTCCCTTCACCCGAATATATTCAATATATCTCCCTTCATCAGAATCTGAAATACCACATGTACATAGCCTGTTTTCAAACAAAGATTCAATTTCCTCTAGTTTTTTCCCTTTAGTCTCAGGAAGGCAGCCGTAGATGAAAATGAGTCCCATACCAGCAAACCCTGCATAGAGGAAGAATGCCCCTGCAATACAAAACAACACACATACTAGATTACAGAACTTTATCCCCCCTGTCTTTCCCCCATCTCACACAGATCAAAAGAAACAACAGAATTAGGAGGCTACAGAAATCAAAGATGTTTGTGAAATATGAACCTCAGCATTACAATAAAGGAGTACATGTCTGTGGACATGAGAAAAAACTGCTTTTTTACATCACTTTATAATAAATCAAATTAGTAAGGAGCAATACTCCATTTAGTTTTAGAGTAACATGGAAACTCATACAGATCCTTTTAACTTCCCATCAGTTAAAATAAACAACAATAACATTACTGGAGGTCTGCAGTAAAGAGACACATGAAAGGGAAGGTTTGGCTATCCCCCTGGTTGAATGGGCCCTGAGGTGCCCAAAAAACAGAGAAACATCAACAAAAATAGCCAAAAGGATTACAAAGATTAAACCAGGCTCTTGAATTTATCCTATACCTAATTATTATTTACAATGCCTGTATGACCACATGACTAGACATGTGGGTCCTATCACTAGGGTCTGTGATGGTAATGACATGAAGGAGAATCTCAGATACTACTATGTGATAAAAGATGGCAAATGCTACCCTTTTAAATGGGCACCACAGTATTACACTAAACAGAAGTTCTTCTTCTCATCGTCCTCATTTTAAATTATATGTCTACATTCCCTTCTTAAACAATGAAACTTACTAAACTAGCGTTAATCAAGAGCTTTGCAGCTAAAATGGCATACCACAAAACAGCTAGTATATCATCTAAACTGTAGTAAATCTACGTGGCATGTAAGACAATACAAATGTTAATACTGCAGATTAAGACACAAACAACATCTTACCATAGTATGTAAGGTATTCTGCTGTATGCAAAAATGTCAGTGACACCAGAACATTGAAAATCCAGTTTACGCCAGATGAACATGCATTTCCTGTACTTCTAGCCCAAAGTGGATAGATTTCAGAATTTACTGTCCAGGGCATAGGTCCCATTCCTGAGAATTTAAAAAAAGATCAATTTTAGTATAACAATCAGATTGAACAGTAAGAGAAGCTTCAAATGGTCTGACCATTAAGAACTTCAAATGTTTGCTATTTACTTAAAGCTATGTGCTAAAACAAGTATTTGGTTACCAGGTGCGAAGAAAACCAAGTATAAAATAAGGCCCAGAAGTGTTGTCCAAGAGTATGGAGTAGGGCAGAAATTGTATGCCCAAAATAATTCTTCTCTTTTGAATCTGGTTTCATTCGAACACCTAAAAAATAACCATATAAAATGATCATTAGATAATTATGTTCAGGGAAATTAGCAGCATTTCAATACAAATGTGGTTTCTGGAATGTCTTAATGAAAAAAACAACAGCAGCAGCAAATATATTTTCAAAAATTTTAATGTCAAATCAAGCAAATATAAAGTTAGAAAACTGAATTGTTCCTTAATTTAATAAAGATATTTTGAGCCAAATTCTGCATTGAGATGCATGCCTATTTCAAAGCCATTCAAAGACATTTTGTGTCTGACATTGTGGCTCAAGGAAGAGTAACCAGAGGCTCTGCACTTAAATAGTGTACTTGTGTTCTTAGGGCCCAATCCTACAATTCTTCAGCTGAATAGTCTTTGCTACACATGAGTAGTCCCACCAAAACCAATTCACATAAACATTACTCATCTGAGTAAGAGGTGCAGCAGCAGTCCCATGAGTGGATGTGCTGCAACAGTAGCGTATTCATGGCAGAAGTGTGGGATGCTGAACTTTGAACTCAAAGTACATAGTTTTTACATTGAAATCTTTGGACATAACCAGTAAGGCATTGGCATGTGCCAAAACCAAGAAAAACATGTTTGTATAACAGGGGGGAAAAAACTCTTTTCTTCTAAAGACTACACCAATGTCTATGTATAGTACTACATGACCTAAACTGTATGTAAGGAGAAAGTATTTGAATTGCTGGAGAAAAAGTATGCTTCTCCATCTCCATCTCTCCCACTCTGCATGCATTTAGAAATTGTGCATTTCCAGCAATTATGTGTCCAAAATAGAACTTATGATCCATGCATATAAAAGCACATCAAAATGTAATGTCAAAATAGTTTAGTATCAGTGAACTAGTTTAGTATTTTAGTTTTTATAGATTTAAAGGGACACCAACAACTTGAACTTTTTGAAATTGACTTTTTTTAAAATCCACTTCCTAATAGAGCACTCTTGAAATAGTATGTTTTGATTTATTACAATTCATTAATTATATTTGTAAGGATTTTCCTGTTTATGTTTATAAGGATCTTTTCAGCAAGTCAGAAATTAACTAACTGACTCTACAATGGCCAATTGGGCTGTGAAATGCATAAATAAATAAACTTGAAGGAGATATTTTCTTCTCCCTTCTCCCAATAGCTTTTTAATTATAATAACCTTAGCCGTTACTGTTGACTACGATAGTACACATTTTCAGTCAGAAATGTGATTTTTAAGATGACAGTGTCTCTACAGTATAGACACAATGTTCATATTTGATGATGAAAAAGTATAAAGAATTGAACATCTGTGTGGGTTAAAAATTTCAGATACAGCTGCACACCCATGCATCTGATGTGTCATATAGCATGAGAAACAGGATGCATTGGTGTAAATGGGCAATAAGTAGCGAGGAGGAAGAGCAGGAATTACCGTCTGGAATGTATTGTTGGGCCTGTCATTATTACAGTTGGTTCCCAAAAAACTCCAAAAGAAAAACTGTCACACCTTGGTACGCTGCTGGTTTGTGAAATGAATGATAAATTGCGACAGAGTGCTGAGAACCAGCAGCTGAAGCAGCACATAGCTTTCATCTCCTAACACTGATGTACCTGTGGAACCATACTTCACCCTCTGTACAATAAAGGGTGTTATTAGTTAGTAACCCTGTCTCATTCAGTTTCTGCTGGTTTGTTTGTTTCTGGCCTTCAGGTGACAAACATATGGCTAACCAAGGCCAGTTAAGTACCCCCACAAAAGATGCCTATCAACTTGCCAGGCAGAAAGAATAAACAGATCTTTAGCAACTGCTGCTACATGGATATCCAGAAGCAGCTGGCAATCTAACAAGACTCCAGGTTGCAAACCTGATTAAGACTGAGGGATCAAGGAAACTGCTATAATCTTTGTCATTTCTTCTGGTTGGCTCTCCCAACTGTTAAACATTACACCAGGTCTTCTCTTATCTCACCTCTGATATTTTGTTTGTGGCTTAGTTCAATGTCATTTTGAACACTGAAATAGCTAGAAAAACAACATCCCCTACCTTTTTTTTTTGGCAAACTTTTACACTATAAACAGTTTCATGCATTCCTCACTGATGGGTAAAGGTTCAGTTTGATTCAGGCAATGTACAGTGTGTGATGTTCATGGAAGATTGTTAATTGCACTGGAAGACTATCCTTGTGTGTAAGTTGATGGTTCCTTAAATGGTGAGCAAATGATTTTTGATATATTTAATATCCTAGCACCTGGTGATTGCATAGCCTTCTCCCATCCACCCCTGCATGTTCACCTCCTTTGCATTTGAATCACCATGAAATCATGGAATTGCTCAGACAATGTCCTATAGTTTCATTAGCACACATTTGCTTCTTTCACTGTTACTCTTATTTCATTTGCAGGTGCATAGTAATGAATACAAGCTGATTATTACTTTAAAATGTCTTGTTGCAAACAATACTGTAATTGGTTTTTTTGTTCCTTTCAGTCTGCACTGCAGCTGCCCATCAAAGAATAGTCCACTGCTTTCTTATGATTTTTTTCCTCACAGTAAATAAAGATGTTACTTTGTTTTATCATCTTGTAGATATATCTACCGGCATGCACCAACCTACTGATTCCCATAGGCATCACCACCAAGAGGCTTGGATGTTTCATTCTATCACAGTTTTTCTCCAAATGTGTCCTCCTACTTTTGACAGAATGGAATAAACATAAAGTATATGGGGAAAAACACGTCATTAAAAACCTCCTTCTGCTGGGGTCACTTATCTGCTCTCTTTAGAAACGTCAGTAACGGAGAGGAATTAGTGTTTCAAGAAAAGCTGATTCCGTTTCACAAGAATAGGAAAACACAACATTAGAAACTAAATGTTAGTAGAAACTTGGGCAGGTATGATCCTGTGCTTTGTTTATCTTCTCTATAATGAGGTGGCACATGGCACCCAGAAGAAACGCATTAGCTACAGATAGAGATATATATTTGCACTTGCTGAAGGCTGACACATCAAGATATGTAAATAAATAAAATGAATGCAAGGCCAATAGGTTAGACTATGAAGTACTATTAATGTAGTCATTCTAATGCAATCATCTACCACTTTACTAAGAAAATATGTTAATAATAACAACTATACAGCCTGCTGCTACATAAAGAGCTGTATTTGGAACTGCATGAATGGAATATCTATGGTAGTTACCCAAATGCTTTCTGAGCAATTTCATCACTTTAATGGAAATGGAAATGCAAATACAAGGAGAAAATTCCATGGCAATAGTTTACAAAAGAAATTATGCAAATCAGGTCCCAGCAGAAAGAGTTTATAAATAACAAGAATGTGTCAGATCATAAAACTATAAGCTGTAAGGATATATCACATCACTTCCCCTTAAATTGCAGCTGAAGTGAAAACATAATAGTCTCACAGTTAAAATATTTTAATGCAAGTTGCTTTTGTCACGTATTTTCTGCAAACACTTTAAGAAGCACCCTTTACTTTAATTAATGGAAACTAAAGAGCCACAGCATATTGAGAAATCTACCCCAAATTACTTTCAGTATCTCAGGAGCACTCAAACTGCTAACAGGAGATTTTATCATCCTCACGGGTTGGAAACAAATCTAGAGCAATAGTTTATATAATGACATAGGCAATGGTGTTCCAGTCAAAAGCCAATTTGTAGTAATTCATGTTAATGTGGTAACACTATTTGTTTTGAACTCAGAGGAGACGCTTATTAACTCTTACCTATAGTAATGCTAGATAAGATTATTGGAACTTCACTTGAGGTAAATATGGTAAAAACTAATTTAAAACTGATGATTAATTGACTGGGTTATTTATTTCTAATACATCCATTTATACATAGTAAGTCACCACTATCGTCATCTCAAGTCAAACGCTGCTAATAATTTTAAAGTTCTTATGCTTACACAGAAGTGTATCACTTTCTGATTTCACGGTGACCACAGAATGCATTTCTTTATCAGAAAGGTGACTGTAGTTAGGAATATTTGAAAAATCTTATTTTCTAAGGGCTTAATCCAAGGTCTCTTGAAGTTAACTGGAGTCTTTCCATGGACTTCAGTTGTCTTTAGATTTTTATAACCATAAATGCAGTATTTTTAATGTGCGATATATTAACACATTTTTAAAACCATGTAAACACTCAGGAGGATACAAACTGCTCTCGGTTGTCCAACGTGTTACAGGTAGAAGTAATGGGATGAAACTGAGAAGAGGATATTTTCCTTGAGAGTCAGCATTAGTTTTCCTAACGAGGCCAATTGGACTGCAAAATAACTCCCCAGGGCACTGCTGGAAATACCAGCCTGGGCATAATTTACAACTACATTAGAGAAATCATTAGGAAGTATATTGGAAAAAAGTTTCAGCAAGGCAAGAGAAGGTGACCCAACCGATCTTTTCCTTCTCTAATTCCTATTAACTTTTGCTTTGTTATAAGGGTGACATATTGGTGCAACATCATGAAATAGACAATAAGAACATAAGAATGGCCATAATGGGTTAGACCAATGGTCTATCTAGACCAATTATCCCGTATTTTGATAGTGGCCAGTGCCAGACACTTCAGAGGAAATGAACAGAACAGGGCAATTATCGAGTGTCATCCAGTCTCAGCTTCAGGCAGTTGAAGGTTTAGGGACACCCAGAGCATAGGTGGACAGGATATTACACAACTAGCGCAGAAAAATGTTATATTCCTATAAAGATGGGTACTGTTGTCCCACTAAGCACATTTGTGGGAGTTAGATTTTTAACCAAAAGGATTTTTTCATAGTAAAATGTATTATATATGATGGCCTCCTCTTTACTAATAATTTGGCCTATTCACCAGCCTTTTAGACTAGTACAGTTAAAAGTTCAAAGCTTTAGTCCATGCAGTCTAAGGATATAAAATAATTTTCTACAAACTCACCAGTGTTATGATTCAGCTCTTTAAACTCTTCATAAAATAAACACATTTAAAAATGATCCCCTGTACTTGGAGATGATGTGTAGCTGTCAAGGCTAATTCCCCACTCTGGCACTTCAAGTGCAGAAGGTGGGGGCCCGCAAGGATGTTAAAAATTAATACTGGCCACTTCAGCCTTTTATTAAACTCCCAAGGTTACAGCTTTTCTCTGACCTTGGATTGGTAGATGCTGCCACCACCAAAGTGCAGAACCCCTTTGAGAGCCCTGGAAGTCACACTTGGGAATTCCTTCCTGTGGGGTACCCTCAAGCCCTTTCATCCCCCCTCCGGGGAAGAGCTCAGAAAGAAAGAAAAACAGGAAATCAGCTGTTTCCACCAGCTAATTAAACAACATGTGCACATACCTCTTAAGACACAAAAATCCAATCCTGTTCTTAAAAAAGGTAAATTTTATTAATAAAAAAAGAAAGAAAATACATCTGGGAACTCAGGCTAGATTTTAAAGAGCAACTATAAGAAATAAACACCAAGAATCGCTTTCCTGAGGTCCAGTTTAAAGGTTACAAGCAAAACAAAAGCACTTGGGGTTAGCACAGAGGAATCCACAAGTCATAACACGTCTTCCTAGACATTTCCTGATTTACTTACATATCTTGGGTTTTAAATGAGTAGTTTCTAGGTATGATTTTTTTCATACCTGGCCCAAGCTTCTTACAGCATAGCTGTTGCCCTGTCTGCCTCTCCCCGAGAGAACAACAGACAGACAGACAAAAGGGGAGTCTTTTTTTTTTCAATTTTAAAAAGTTCTAGCCTTCCAATTGGCTCTTTTGGCCAGGTGATCACTCACTTCCTTTTACCTATGCATAGCAGTGAGACTTTTTAACCCTTTACAGGTAGAGCAATTAGAGAACAGCTACTAAGAGGGATTTTATAGCTACTGGCTGGCTGGGTGTCCATAAAAGGGAGCTACCCCTCCCCCCTTCATTTATCACAGTAGCCCTAGTTGCTGATGGTGTACAAAGACATTGGGTCTGATTCTCATTTACACGACTCTCACTTTTCACTGCTCGAGCAGTATACATCCACTTTGGGGCGATTAATACTCCGAATGCCAAGTTCCTGTGCCAAGTTATAAAGATGATGATGATCCACAATTTACTTTTGCCATAAGATAACAGGGCTGATTCACTGTGGCTGCTCTGCCTCATAGCCTCTGGTGTAAAGGAGAATTAGCCCATTAATTGATCTGACCATTTGAGGATTCTCCTTGTGTAAAGGGATTTCCAAGTAATAGAGAGGCAATCCCATCCACTGGAATTCAGCATTCAGGCAGATCTAAGTTTCACAGGATCAGAGGAGCGAAAAGCTTAAAGTCATCTTTGCACTCCTTCGTGATCTACACCATGTGCTCTTCTGGTGCAATCAAGGATCTGGGCCAATAACATCAATATTTGGAGACATTTCCTAGTATTTATATTAAAACAGCTCCCGCTATACTCTGCCGGTGATTTCCCCTCTAAGAATCTTTATGCTCTAGCTCAGATGTCTCTAGAATAGAAAAATCTTGCTAACCACATTTAAAAAATAAAACTCAATACTTATTTTTTTTATATTGAACTTTGAAAATGTATTATGTATGTACTATGAAGAATGGTAAAAATCCAATATGGATGGTTTCAATTTGAAAACCTAACATACATATATATATACATATAAACCCATCCTTTTCTTTAGATGCAGCCTTGTTTCACCACCTGCAGTTTTACAAACGTTCCTCTCCCCAAGCAATGTCTCTACTGCAGAGGGGGAGAGAGAGAGAGAGAGATGATCATAAGAGTATCTTCTCCCAGTGTGCTCTGCAGTTGAAAAGAAAGATTCTAGTTAAAAAAAAATATCAAGGATGAAACGACTTGCGTAGGATAAAAAGTAAAATTAAATGCTTTTTAATGCAAAAATAAGAAACAGTTACTTACTGTAACTGTGGTTCTTCGAGATATGATGCAGATGTGTATTCTACTAGGTGCACGCCCAAACAGAGCTGGAGAATTTTTCCTAGCAGTACCTATAGGAGGCAGCGCTCACGTCTTGTGGCCACACTTCTTCCCCTGGCTATCTGAGACAGAGCTGCCTCAATCCCCCTTCAGTTCTTTCCCACCAATCACTCAGTGACTAGACTCTGATGCAGAGAGCATGGAGGGTGGGTCATGGAATACACAGCTGCATCACATATCGAAGAACTAGTTACAGTAAGTAACTGTTTCTTCTCCTTCGAGTAAATGCAGCCATGAATTCCACTTAGGTGACTCACAAGTAGTACCCATAGGGGGTGGGACTCAGAGTCTACTTAAACAAGGACTGCAAGACTGCCTTCACAAAGTTTGCATCTGCTCTGGATGTCATGGTAATGCCATAATGATTCATAAACATATGTATTGATGACCATGTGGCAGCCCTGCAAATGTCCAGTATTGAGACGTCACTTAAGAATGCCACTGACGTAGCTTGCACTCTGGTAGAAGGGGCTTGCTCCCACTGAGGGGGGTATAGATGAACCTATTTCACATGCAGTCTTGATACAGGATGTTACCCATTTAGAGATCATCTGTGAAGAGACCGCTTGCCCCTTCACAGGGTCTGCACATGACACAAACAGGCGAGGCGAAGCACTAAAGGGTTTAATCCTGTCCAGGTAGAAGGCTAGACATCGTCTGATGACTAACATGTGAAGGCACTGCTCCTCTGAGGAGAATGCAGCTTAGGACAGAATACAGGTAAATACACTGCCTGGTTCCAACGAAACTGAGACCACTTTAAACAAAAATTTGGAGTGCGGCTGTAAGGTCACTTTGTCTTTGGAGAACTGTATATAAGGAGGGTCTGCCATCAAAGCCTGCAGCTCACATGCTCTCCTTGCGGATGTTATTGCCACCAGGAGTATAGGTTTTTGACACAAGAGAGGCAAGGGACAAGATGTCAGGGGCTTGAATAGAGGGCCCATCAGAGCCTCTAAGATTGTGCTAAGGTCTCACAAAGGAACTGTTTCCAACTCCAGCGGATGGAGACAAAGAATTCCTTTTAAGAATCTTGCTACCGTGACATTGGAAAATACCAATCTTCCATGAATGGGTGAACGAAATGCTGAGATCACCGCCAGATGCACCTTCAAGGCCCGACAACTGAAGATGCAGCAAGAACAGTGCTGGCTGAACTCCACTGGCCAACGACCACATTGAAAACTGCTTCCTTTTTGCTGAATAGGCCATTCTGATATAGGGCTTTCAAGAAGTCCAGGATCAACGGAGGGAAGTGGACCAACCTGTCAAAGGGGTGAAGGGTTGGACAGTAAACTGGCCTGAGCCACATTTTCAGAGGGCGAAGGCGCAACATGGCAAACTGAACCACCTGTGTGCATGTGGCCCAAGAATCTCAGCCACAAGTGCACCATCGTTGAAGGTTGGGACTGCAGACTGAGACAAAAGTGACAAATTGTCTGAAAACAGTCGGTTGGCAAAAATGCTCTTGAACTTGTAAGATTCATATCCACAGAGACATCCAGAGTGAATCTGGAGAGGCAACTGATGAAGCAGAACATATATTCTGGAGCAAAAGTGCAGTATTCCTTTCAATGCAGGACCTGATGATATGTTCGTGGTCTTAGTGCCATCTGAACTAAGACTCAACGCATAAATCTCTTTGCCAACAGATGAATAATAAACTGATTTCAAAAGTAACTAAATTCTGAAATATCAACAAGCATCTTTTCTCACAGTTTCCGAGTCACTGGCTCACATGCCTCAGAATGGACCCATTGAAGATGTAAGCCTTTCTGGAGGAGCTTATGTCCACATCCACAATTCTTACATCTGTAACTTACATCTGCAGTAATGTCTTGATCATTAAAACACACATGTAAGTAAAGCATTTTATGCCAGATGATCAGCCTCAATTTAAAAAGCAAACCAGATCTAGGCTTGAAAAATGTGCACATAATGTTTACCACTGTGCTTAGCTAGATGCTGCTTCACTTTTGGTTACACAGTAATATCAGGGGCATCTTCTGACAGTTGCAGCATTTTGCTAAGACTGCTAATGAGCTTTTGAAATACTGACATTCACCAAAAGGAAAGATATTGGAAAAAGAGATTACTTTGGGCAAGAAACCTAATGTCATGTTTGCAAGGTTCTTGGTGAGACTAAACAGGAATAAATTTGAATACTGTTCTAGGTGGATGACTAATCTTTATCTACCTGTCACTCCTAGAGCTTTCTATAGATCCCAGCATTATAGTATCTAACAACTAAATGTGGAGAATTTTAGATCATATGTTCCTTGGCAAAGAAGAGAAACATTACTGGGCATTTTAACTGGATAGCAGCTATAGTAATTGGAGCAGGCCAAAGTATCTAATAAATGTCAAACTGAAGTGGTAACAGCAGTTTCTGTCTCTATGCAATGCAGTGCACAGCACATAAGTTCGATAGCAGCAAGTGTGACTAGAACAATACTAATGTGAAAATATTCAGTGCCAGTTGTATGACTGGCAGTTCCTACTGCAGATCTGGGAAATAAAAAGCACAGGTTACAAGGATAAATAAAAATCTCATAAAAGCTCAGCCATTTTGCTCTTTGCGCTTCATTGTGTACTGTATTTTGCTATGAATTATTTTTGCAATAAAATGTCTACATTAAAATTGGTGTTTCAGAGAAACCTGTTGCCAAGGCACCATTGTTTTGGAAAATTTTGACAAGCCTTATTTTCAGGGTCAGTGTCGACCTGCTCACACTTAGCAATGAAGCCAGGGCCGCCCAGAGGATTCAGGGGGCCTGGGGCAAAGCAATTTCGGGGGCCCCTTCCATAAAAAAAAGTTGCAATACTATAGAATACTATATTCTTGTGGGGGCCCCTGCGGGGCCCGGGGCAAATTGCCCCATTTGCCCTCTCTCCCCCTCCACCCCCCCCGGCGGCCCTGAATGAAGCTACGTTGGAACTTTTGGAAGGTAGCAGGGAAAGCCCTGCTTTCTATATATTTGGCAAAGAGCTAAGCAACTGAAAAGTGTAGATGATTTTTATAATGGGTATTTTATAATTGGAAGTGTTGGCCAGTCTTAATAATAGATGGTGCTAACCTGTCCCATCCATAATATATTTAGTTTACATATGAGATGTTTACATTAATTGGTGCTGTTTCGAGGAGCTACATGAACATTTATGCAGCACTGCTAGAACTTTACAGCTTAGTCTAGTGGACTGAGCTTGGTGCTGAAGTGAGGGACTCTTTCCCTGGTTCTGCTGCTGGCTTGCGGTGTGGCCTTGATTCCAGACACTAGGAGCTTCTGTTCCAAAGCCCGTTGAACTCAGTCTGAGTCTTTACACTGACTTCAGCAGATTTGGGATCAGGCTCTTAGTGTCTCTGTTCTGCCACTGGTAAAATGAAAATGATAATACTTAAATACCTACACGTATGGGGGAGTTGTGAGGATTATTAATTTTACAGCATTTTGAAAATATCAAGCCCCTGTAAGTGCTAAGCATTAAATGAAATATCAAATCTTACTTCTAGAGCTGGGCTGTCATCCATTAGACTGATGCACAAACAAAGTATATCATGTTAATTTCAAGCTGTACTGGAAACATGAAGGGGATTTTTTTTTTTTTTTTTTTGGTGAGCAGAAAAGGCAAGATTAGTCTTTTCAGGTTTTTGAGAGAGTATTAAAAAATTGGAGACTCAAGGAAAACCAGGAATAAAAATGCTTGGGACAGTGGGTTTTTTTATTCTTTCTTTTCCACACACACTATTTTAAAGATATTAATTACATTATGGTTAAAAATGCTGGATTGACAGCAATAGGAAATAAGTTCTATTAATACTCACAGTAAGCATAGCCTGGGCAACTGCAGTGCAAGTTTTCTTACACTGTCTGAACAAGGTAACTCAACATTAACCTGAAAGGATCCCCTCTATAGTAAAGCAGCATCACTGCCATTTTGGTCCATAGCTTGGGCTTTGACTGGTATTACAAGGGTGCCAAGTGTGGCAGTGTTATTTTAAGTAAAGGGCTATATTTTAAAAATTGAGGGCATACATCATTTTGCTTTAACATTATGTATAATACACATATATGTTTGTTG
Source organism: Trachemys scripta elegans (assembly GCF_013100865.1). Lineage (NCBI taxonomy): Eukaryota > Metazoa > Chordata > Testudines > Emydidae > Trachemys > Trachemys scripta. The sequence goes on along the minus strand of NC_048298.1, from coordinate 28,453,252 downwards.
CATTTGTGCCATTACAAGTAAAGCATGACTCCAGTGTGTTGCATTTTTTCAAATATTCCTTTGTTTACCTAAAGTGCCCCCAAAAATGATTGCTTCTCTACTCCTATGGCAATTCTAGGCACCACAGCAGGCCAGGGTGCTATACCATTGCCACCACCCATTACATCAAAATCATTAGTGGTGACAGATCTCAGGTTATTCTGTTCTAAATGCCTGGGCCTTGCCACTTCAGCTAAAAGAAAATATCCTTTAGCAGTAGCTTGATTAGAGCTTGTGAAATTCACTTGAGAGGGTTTGATCCTAGTAATACAGAAACACTTGTCAGTACATTGTACTAAGTGTCAATTTCCCCGTATTGGATATTGCTTTCTGAACCTTCTCTCATCTTCCTTCTTCCAGGAAGCTCTACAGGCATCTTAATGCCTCAAATCAATAATGAAGCTTTCTTTCTTTATCTCATACATATTTTAATATAAAAAAACTCAGTGCTTTCATTTATTTCGGCACACCCAGGCATAAGAAAACTACCTGCATAATTTTTCCATGAAAATAACAAATGCAATTTAATAATTGTATCTTCACTCATGCTCCTCAAATTCTGGCAGAGAACAGCATGTTACACATGTTTGTATCAGATTTTATATGCTATACTATGTGTATCTAACTCTGCCCATGATTGCCTGTACTTATGCATGCATGCTAATTTCCTAGGATTTAACCCAAAATGTTTAAACAGTTTTATTCTGATACCAGCATTTTTCATAGGCTGTTTGAAAAATCTGTGCTGTCTTCTTGCTTTGCAGCTGCAGCTTTCTTTACCCAATCAATAAAATGCTGGAGCTATTATTCAGTCAACAGACTGTCAAAAGATGTAAAATAGCAATGACTACGGTGAAACCGCTGCTAACAAAATCATGCATCTCCCTAATACATTTCTAAATTAGCCGCTCTGCGTTTAGCCTAAGCTTGGCTAAGTAACCTCTAAATATGAGGCATTACCTGCTGAATGTGGTAAGAAGTCTACCTAAGACAACTTCTTAGCCATTTATTAAGAATAAACAGAAAAGGGGCAACATGCTACTAATAGATGTCAAAGAAGACTGTAGTACAAGTTCATGAATTCATAGAGTCTAAGATCAGAAGGGAACATCAGATCCTCCAGTCTGACTTTCTGCATATCAAAGATCTAACCCAACCAATTATCCCTGCATTGAGCCCACAACTTAGTCTGACTAAAGTCTGTTTTCTGGAAAGGCGTCCAGTCTTGGTCTGAAGACTGCAGCAGAAGGAGAATCCATCACTTTCCCGGGAGTTTGTTCCAGTGGCTAATCACCTTCCCAGGTAAAAATGGGTGTCTTATTTGTAATTTGAATTTCTCTGTCTTCAGCTTCCAGCCATGATTTCCTATTATGCCTTTCTCTGGTAGATTAAAGAGCCCCCTAGTACTCAGTATTTTCGCTGTGAAGGTTATACACTGTAGTCAAGTCACCTTTCAATCTTCTTTTTGATAAGCTAAAATGATGGAGCACTTTATTTTTCACAGTAAGGCATTTTCTCCAGCCCTAAAATCATTGTTGTGACTCTTTTCTGCACCCTCTCCAATCTTTAAAAATTCACTTCTGATGCCATTATCAGTCTCAATAATGCTGTATACAGAGATAAAATCACCTCTCTGCTCCTGCCCTGTTGTCATAATTTTTTTTTACTACTCTGCCAATCTTTGTGTCATCTGCAGATTTTATCAGTAGTAATTTTATATTTACTTCCAGATCATTGATGAAGATGTTGAATAGTGTTGAGTCTATTGATCCACCCGGATCCCCACTAGAAATACCCCATTCGATGATGATTCTTCAAAGACAACTACTTTTTGAGAGTTGTCAGTTAGCCAGTTCTTAATCCTTTCACGTGTTCTCATATTGACATTGTATAGTGCTAGTTTTTTAATTAAAATGTCATATGTTACTAAGTCAAATGCCTAATAAAAGTCTTAAGTATATTACATCTACATAGTTACCTTTAACAAAGAAACTTGTAAGCACATCAAACAATGAAATGAGGTTTGTCAGCACTTATTTTCCATAAAGCCGTATTGACTGGCATTGATGATATTCCTATCCTTTAATTCTTTTTCACCTGAATCCTGTATCAACTTTTTTTGTGAGCTCTTGACTTTCCTGGTACAGAGCATATGTGTTACGTTGTGTTACAATCACTCCTCCTAAAGGATTCTAGGCACTATGTGTCTGATCCAAAGCTCACTGATGTCAATGGGAATCATTTCATTGGCTTCAAATGGTTTAACATCAGACGCTGTGTACCTATGGATTCTCACAATTCATGAGATTTACAGGATTTATTATTTATCTTACAGAAGTGCCAAGAGGCCCAAACCAAGATTAGAGGCCCATTGTGCTAGATGCTGTACAAAACATAGTAAGACAGTCCCTACCCCAAAGAGCTTATAATCGAAATAGAGAGGGCTGACAAAGCACAGAAGAAAGGAACTAGCATGTTTTTAACACAATCTATTTTCCTAATCGCAGCATGATCCATATAAATAGGATAATATGACTTCTAATTGGGTACCCAACGTTGTTAGGCTAAAATGAAAGGAACTGTAGCTCTCTACTAGACTAATAATAATGGAGTTTCAGTGCATTATCAGATGTCAGTTGAATCCATTTTCACATTAACACACTTCTACAGTGTCTCCACATTAGTACTAAATCAGCAGTAGAGGACAAACTTTTAGTTAAAGTTTCAATAACTGAAAGTTACTTTTTAAAAAAATCAGGAATTCAGTTAATAAATCCTTGATTTTTTTTAACAGAATGTAACTACTGTATTTCATAGAAAGCATAGTCTAGCCTGCACCAGATACCTTCTTAGGTAAGCAATGAAAATCCTTATATTACTCCTGGGGGAATTCTGCCCCACTAAGCACACACAGAATTCATGTCCCCTGCAGAAAATACACCTTTCACTCCCAGGGGCTGCTGTGGTGCCAGAAGAGAGGGCAGCCAGCTCAGGGCCAAAGCAGCCATTTGTGGGGACGGTGGGGGCAGTGGCTGCCATCCTCACAGCACCCGGCCCGCAGGATCAGGTGAGGCATGGGATATAGGGGGGACAGACAGAGTGGGGCAGAGGGTTGCTAGGGGCCACACAGACTTCAGTTAGGAAGGGCTAGTGGGGGGTACAGACTGGGGTGAGGGCACAGGAGGTAGTCTAATGACAGCGTTGAGCCAAGGGTTGAATGGGAGTGGAGTGCAGGGTGACAGGGGGATGGGGGGAAAAGTGGTGGCTAAGTGGGGATGCAAGGACACAAGGGGATGGGTGGAGGGGGGTGCAGGGACATATGGGGACAGGGGAGAAGGGGTGGCTGAGTGGGGGATGCAGGGACACATGGGGATGGATGAGGAGGGGTGGCTGAGTGGGGGTTCAGGGACACACGGAGACAAGGGCAGATGTGCCTGACTGAATGGGAGAGGTTAGGGGTTAGCCAGGATCTGCATGGGGGAGGCTCCCCAACTCCCTAACAATCCCACCCCCCAAAAAAAGCTGTTTCATACTTTTCCCACCCATACCCAACAACCTTCCAGGTTCACTCCCAGTCTCCTTTTCAGTAATTACTTCCCTCTCCCTCAGCTCCTCCATTATCAATAACTCCCCCAAGCCTTTGCAATGTTTCTGAGAGGTGCAGGAAATAAGTTTCTGTATTGTAGTTTAAATGAATTATTACTGAAAGTTCTGTATTAATATCCTTAGTAAGGAATCTATTTGTCAAAAATCATTTCCTGAATCTTTTTTGTGGTCTGTACTGTTACAGACACACTTGCTGACAGGTATTTTGAAATAAATTACCAAAATAATTGAAACTGAGATGATTATATTGTATTATTTTGACAATTAAATTATGCAGAAATTTGCAGAATTTTAAAATATTGTGCACTGAATTTTTTGGCACAGAATTGCTCCAGGAGTATTATATGTAATATTTTGAAAACAAGTTTTGTTATGTCAAGCATATATAGGAACAAATGCAGAAATGTAACCAACTGGCAACATTAATTGAGATGGTCAGGTGACTAAGAGTATCAGCATGGTTTATTTGGTAGTACTTTCACACCTGGGACAAAACGTTTACCCAGCATAGGCCCTGCTGCACAAAAGGGATACTGCACAGTGAGCTATACTGTACTTTTGAATCTTTTCTATTCTATCATCTCCTCTGTTAATTTCTGGAGAAGTTAAGGATTCCAGATTAAAGTGACTGTAACAGGTTTCATGACCCGCCCCTCTTCCTGGGGCCTGCCTGCTCTCCCCCATAAGGCTCAGAGAGGCTTCAGGGTTGTGCAACACCTGTGTCTTTATTTACTTAAGGTTGTCCTATCACCAGTGTCCATCTATACACAAGTTTTACAGGCAGAGTCAGCCTTCAGCTATGAGGTCTCCAGCTCCCTCCCTGACTGACTTCTCCCTTGCTGCCCCCTGCCTTTTGGCTCCCTCCCAGCCTTTATAGCCCTTGGCTTGTCAGGCCAGCAGGTGTTGCCAATCCTCAGGCCAGCATCAGGCCTTTTCCATCAGCCCCAATCTGCTTCCCTTGATTGGAACTGACCGGGCAGGGGCTAATTAGGTGCTTTTGCACCAGCACCCTGCTCCAGTGACTCATGGCCAAGAAAGAGCATAAGATGTAGTTAAGTACACAGCAGCTGCTGTGAGTACCTATGTGGTCATTTATCCTAATATTTTTTGTTCAGCAGTTAGTATCAAACTTAGGAGGAGAGCTGAATGAATTGATTTTTCAGCTTTGGGACCAAATTCAAAAATCCAACAAAGAATCTGGTTCATTTCAAACTAAAACTGATTTTTTTTCAGTTTTTCTCACCTAACAAAAAACTGAAAAAATTGGATTAAAAAAACACCCACAACGAAAAACACATTATGTTTCCTAGTTCAGCCTCCAAAATGTTCAACTTTGGATTGGTTTCTGAACTGAGAGTCCTCTTGGATGCTGACATATTCTACTTCCAAGTATCTTCAATTTTTGTTGTTATACTCCTTCAGACCCCCTATTATGCTTCATTGATATCTTCCATGTGGCTTCCTCCAAACCATTAGCTTCAATGCACCTTTTCTTCTGTCATACTGACTTCATGTGTTTCCAGCTTCATTCTTCATTATATACTTCATGAACCAATAAAGACATCTCTCTACTTCCTTGCAGGACAATATCAGACATATTTATCTGGCCTTTCTTTTATGCTCTCCTGAGCATGTGAAAAGATCTCCTCAAAACAGGGAGAAACAGAACACTGCATTTATCCTGGTTTTAAAGATCTATTATTTGAAACTTTATAGCAGCTATTAGCTCTCATCCGGCCCAATCCATTATAGCAACTCTAATATACAGTGCATCTAAAGAATAAGAAGAGAAAAGTGCAAATACCTGTTTTTGTCATAGGAACAATGATTATATTAATTGCAGCTGACTTTTTTTTTCCTCCTAAAATTATTTCTACTATTCTAGAGGTGGAAGGGGATAATAAACTCTTCAGGGAAGGGGCTGTGTATGTCTGTGTTTGTATAGTTAGTACCTAGCACAATGGGGCTCTGATCTTGATTGGGGCCTGTGGCTTTTACTGAAATAAAAATTCAAAATAATTAATAATTCATTAGTGCAGTTTCACAATTTTATCAGGTGCAAACCACAAATTAACTGAAAATTTAAACAAAAAAGCTGAAAGCTTATGAAGAGCTAGACAATAGCTTTGAAAAGGTACTCACTGTATGTTCAATTGACTAATTACTAACGGTATCTTCTGTAGAAATGTAATTGCTGATTAGTCAGATTTAAGTTTAAGCAGTTTACATTAATATCACTGTTCATAATCTGGCCACTTTAACCCAAAATTTTCAGATACAAAAGAACTGCATGCACAGTTTTGGCTATTTAGTAGATTGGGCTAAAAAACGTAAAATATGCTTAATAAAAATGTGTAAATTTTTCATTTTTGTCTGAAAACTTAAAAAACCCTTTTTGTTTTTCAGACATCCCCCCCAATTAAAAAACAAATCGTTTTATATTTCCTACACTGCCTTACTCCCTCCCCCACTTTTTTCCCCCTCTCTCCCCTCTTCTTCCTCCTTTTTAGTGGCAAAAAGGAAAAAAACGGGCAGAAGAAGGAAGGAAAAAAGGGGTGTCACAAGAAAACAAAAAAAGAACAAATTTTTGGTTTTCAGTTTAAAAATCCCAAAGATTTTTTTTTTAAGTTATGTTTTTTTCATTAAAAAAATTGGAACATATAGAGAGGGAAAAAACCGCAATGTTTCTGTGAGAATTTTCAAAGCCAAGCCCCTCTTTGCTTAAAAAAAAGGTTTTGAACTCAACATTTTAACTAGCTCTACTATTCTGCCCTTTAAATACCTGACTGCGCACACATATCAGGTACTTAGAGTATATCAACATAGCCTGCGGAAGCCAGCGCCCAGCCCAGGTTGACAAACGTGGGGTAGTGGGGCTCATGCTAACACTCTAAAAATAGCTGTGTAGAATGTGTTTTGAAGTTGTGGCTTGGGCTGGAACTCTAAAGCTTAGGGAAGGGGTGGGCTTCAAAAAGAGGCCCGGTAAAGACCTTGTGGAAATTCAGACCCATAAAGATTTGAACACTTCTGGTGCAATTTATCTGGCAAAACTATACGCAGCACTCACAACTTTGACGTAAAAGCAAAAACAAAGTGACTGACACACATTTGCATTTGTGCCCAGAAAACTATTTTCAAGATTTCAAAATGCAAAATCCAACCCCACCAGCTTTGTGGATAAGATGGCTCTTCAGGTATATTTAGATGACTGTGAGTGAGTGAGAGAGAGAGAGAGAGGGCCTGATTGTTATAAAAAGGCAGCCAGTTGCTAACTAGCGGAGAGGCTAACAGAGGGAGTGTGCTTGGGATCTGTCTGAGAGGAGCTACGCTAAGTGCTGCATTAGGGGGGCTGTGTTGGGAGCTGGGGGGGTGAGTATCTGAGTGTCTGTTGCGGGGACAGTTTGTCAGTTTGACCGTGTGCTTGATTGTTTGAAAAGTGTGAATTGGGAGTGTTTTGTTCCATGTGGGCCTTGAGTGTTGTTATAAAAAGGCAGCTAGTTGTGAACCAGCTGAGTGGTGAACAGCGGAGAGGCTAACAGAGGGAGTTTGCCTGCCTGGAGAGAGCCCACTGAGGATTTCATCTTACAGGCTTCTCTGAGTAGTAACTGCAACAGCTGAGGAAGCTCTTAGAAGGAAGGTAATATGGTGAGCGATCAGCTGCTGTGACCTGCACAGGATGTACCATGTTTATCTTTCTTCCACAGGACAGAAGTGACTTTGTCTGTACAAAGTGCAAGCTGATCTCCATATTGGAAGAGAAGGCTCAAGGACTGGAAAAATAAGTATCAACCCTGTGTTGCATAAGAGAGAAAATGAAGATTTCCTGGACGTCAGGATATGCTTCTGCGGGCACAACATTCTGAAGAATCAGAGCAGGCTGCGCAGTGGGGACAAAAGGACGGTGAAGAAAATTGGCAGCATGTGACCTCCAGAAGAAGAAAGAGGAGCATCCATGTACCAGCAATGCAGATACAGGTGAGCAACTGTTTCATGTTCTCTCCACAGGTACAAATGCGGAGAGTGGACTAGATGATACATCTGACGGAAGGGAACAGAAGGAGACTCCACCGACTGGAAGGCATGAGATGCACTTTCCTAGGGATGGGGGTTCCACGACCACCACTCCCAAGAGGAGGCGGTTGGTGGTGGTTGAGGCTCCCTCCTAAGGGGGACTGAGTCATCTATCTGCCGTCCTGATCGGGAAAGCTGAGAAGTGTGCTGCTTACCAGTAGCTAGGATTCACGATGTGATGGAGAGACTGCCGAGACTCATCAATCCCTCGGATCGCTACCCCTTCCTACTTCTCCACGTGGGCACCAGTGATACTGTCAAGAATGATGTTGAGCGGATCACTGCAGACTACGTGACTCTGGGAAGAAGGATAAAGGTGTTTGAGGTGCAAGTGGTGTTCTCGTCCCTCCTCCCTGTGAAAGGAAAAGGCCCAGGTAGAGACTGTCGAATCGTGGAAGTCAATGAATGGCTACGCAGGTGGCGTCAGAGAGAAGGCTTTGGATTCTTTGACCATGGGATGGTGTTCCAAAAAGAAGGATTGCTAGGCAGAGACGGGCTCCACCTAATGAAGACAGAGAAGAGCATCTTCGCAAGCAGGTTGGCTAACCTAATGAGGAGGGCTTTAAACTAGGTTCACTGGGGGAAGGAGACCAAAACCTTGAAGTAAGTGGGGAAGTGGGATACCAGGAGGAAGCACAAGCAGGAGAGCGCAGGAGGGGAGGACTCCTGCCTCATAGTGAGAAAGCAGGGCGATCAGCGAGTTATCTTCAGTGCCTATACACAAATGCAAGAAGCCTGGGAAACATGCAGGGAGAATTGGAAGTCCTGGCAGTCAAGGAATTATGATGTGATGGAATAACAGAGTCTTGGTGGGATAACTCACATGACTGGAGCACTGTCATGGATGGATATAAATTGTTCAGGAAGGATAGGAAGGGCAGAAAAGGTGGGGGAGTTGCATTGTATGTAAGAGAGCAGTATGACTGCTCAGAGCTCCAGTATGAAACTGCAGAAAAACCTGAGAGTCTCTGGATTAAGTTTAGAAGTGTGAGCAACAAGGGTGATGTCGTGGTGGGAATCTGCTATAGACCACCAGACCGGGGGATGAAGTGGATGAGGCTTTCTTCATGCAACTAACAGAAATTACTAGATCACAGGCCCCGGTTCTCATGGGGGACTTCAATCACGTTGATATCTTCTGGGAGAGCAATACAGCAGTACACACACAATCCAGGAAGATTTGGGAAATGTAAGGGACAATTTCCTGGTGCAAGTGCTGGAGGAACAAACTAGTGGCAGACCTCTTCTTGACCTGCTGCTCACAAACAGGGAAGAATTAGTGGATGGGAACCTGGGAGGCAGTGACCATGAGATAGTGGAGTTCAGGATCTTGACAAAAGGAAGAAAGGAGAGCAGCAGAATATGGATCCTGGACTTCAGAAAAGCAGACTTTGACTTCCTCAGGGAACTGATAGGAAGGATCCCCTGGGAGAATAACATGACGGGGAAAGAAGAGAGGTGGAGGTATTTTAAAGAAGCCTTATTGAGGTTGCAGGAACAAACCATCCCGACGTGTAGAAAGAATAGTAAATATGGCAGGCAATCAGTTTGGCTTAACTGATTCTTGCTGATCTTAAGCACAAAAAAGAAGCTTACAAGAAATGGAAGCTTGGACAAATGACTAGGGAGGAGAATACAAATATTGCTCAGGCATGCAGGAGTGAAATCAGGAAGGCCAAATCACACTTGGAGTTGCAACTAGCAAGGGATGTTAAGAATAACAAGAAGGGTTTCTTCAGGTATATTAGCAACAAGAAGAAGGACAGGGAAAGTGTGGGCCCCTTACTGAATGGGGGAGGCAACCTTGTGATAGAGGATGTGGAAAAAACTAATGTACTCAATGCTTTTTTGCCTCTGTCTTCACAAACAAGGTCAGCTCCCAGACTACTGCACTGGGCAGCACAGTATGGGGAGGAGGTGACCAGCCCTCTGTGGAGAAAGAAATGGTTCAGGACTATTTAGAAAAGCTGGACGAGCACAAATCCGTGGGACTGGATGCACTGCATTGGAGGGTGCTAAAGGACTTGGCGGATGTGATTGCAGAGTCATTGGCCATTATCTTTGAAAACTCACGGCAATTGGGGGAGGTCCCGGATGACTGGAAAAAGGCTAATGTAGTGCCCATCTTTAAAAAAGGGAAGAAGGAGGATCTGGGGAACTATAGGCCAGTCAGCCTTACTTCAGTCCCTGGAAAAATCATGGTGCAGATCCTCAAGGAATCAAATTTTGAAGCACTTAGAGGGGAGGAAAGTGATCAGGAACAGTCAGCATGGATTCACCAAGGGCAAGTCATGCCTGACTAACCTAATTGCCTTCTGTGATGAGATAACTGGCTCTGGGGATGAGGGAAAAGCAGTGGACGTGTTATTCCTTGACTTTAGCAAAGCTTTTGATACAGTCTCCTTCAGTATTCTTGCCAGCAAGTTAAAGAAGTATGAGCTGGATGAATGGACTATAAAGTGGATAGAAAGATGGCTAGATCATTGGGCTCAATGTCTAGTTGGCAGCTGGTTTCAAGCAGAGTGTCCCAAGGTCCTGGGCCCGGTTTTGTTCAATATCATAGAATATCAGGGTTGGAAGGGACCTCAGGAGGTCATCTAGTCCAACCCCTGCTCAAAGCAGGGGCAATCCCCAGACAGATTTTTGCACCAAATCCCTAAATCCCCCCCCCCGGATTGAACTCACAACCCTGGGTTTAGCAGGCCAATGCTCAAACCACTGAGCTATCCCTCCCCACAATCTTCATTAATGATCTGGAGGATGGCGTGGATTGTGCCCTCAGCAAGTCTGCAGATGACACTAAACTGGGAGGAGTGGTAGATACACTGGAGAGTAGGTATAGGATACAGAGTGACCTAGACAAATTAGAGGATTGGGCCAAAAGAAATCTGATGAGGTTCAACAAGGAAAAGTGTAGTGTCCTGCACTTAGGATGGAAGAATCCCATGCACTGCTACAGACTAGGGACTGAATAGGTAGGCAGCAGTTCTGCAGAAAAGGACATAGGGGTTACAGTGAATGAGAAGCTGGATATGAGTTAACAGTATGCCCTTGTTGCCAAGCAGGCTAACAGCAGTTTGGGCTGTATAAGTAGAAGCATTGCCAGCAGATCGAGGGACATGATCATTCCCCTCTATTCAGCACTGGTGAGGTCTCACCTGGAGTACTGTGTCCAGTTTTGGGCTACAAGAAGGATGTGGAAAAATTGGAAAGAGTCCAGCGGAGGGCAACAAAAATGATTAGAGAGCTGGAGCACATAACTTATGAGGAGAGGCTGAGGGAACTGGGATTATTGAGTCTGCAGAAGAGAAGAATGAGGGGGGATTTGATAGCTGTTTCAACTACCTGAACGAGGGTTCCAAAGAGGATGGATCTAGACTGTTCTCAGTGGTAGCAGATGATAGAACAAGGAGTAATGGTCTCAAGTTGCAGTGGGGGCGGTTTAGGTTGGATATTAAGAAAAACGTTTTCACTAGGATGGTGGTGAAGCACTGGAATGGGTTACCTAGGGAGGTGGTGGAATCTCCTTCCTTAGAGGTTTTTAAGGTCAGGCTTGACAAAGCCCTGGCTGGGATGATTTAGTTGGGGATTGGTCCTGCTTTGAGCAGGAGATTGGACTAGATGACTCCTGAGGTCCCTTCCAACAACCCTGATATTCTATGATTCTATGATTAATAATTGATGTGCCCTATTTTCCTGTGCAACTTCCAGTCTTTCTAGTACTCACTAAATATTTTGTAGATACTGTACCTTTGTTCCTTTTTTTAAAAAGTTATTCTGAGGAGCCTTTTCCCCATTTTACAATGTGACTCATTTATTAGCATGATTTGTTCATATTTGGTTGTAGAAAATGCTTCTCCAAAATACCAGAGAACAATTTATTGGAACTGGATGTCATAAAAGGTTAAAAGTTGCAGTAGGAGTAGTACAAAGGAGAAGGAGGACAGCAGATGTCTTTTTATTTTTCATAAGAGAACAACTTATTATATTTTAGCAATTTTAAAAGCCTTGTCTACACTTGCAGTAGTGTGTAGGATTCTGAAAGGCAGGCTGCATCAACACTCTGATGTATAGCTACATGCAGCAGTGAAAGGCTCTGGCAGTGGGGAGCTGCCAGAGCCTTTCTCACTGCCACCCCCAGCTACAGCCTTTACCCGCTCCCAGTCTTTTACTGAGACAGAGAAAGGCTCCGGCAGCAGGAGGTTGCAGGACACTGCAAAATACAGCAGTGCAGACATGGGAAACACTGCTTGAGCAAGTAGAGAGCCATGTAGGGTTCTGGTGTGCCTGTTCTCTACTTGCCTAAGCAGTGCCTGACTGTCTACATGCTATATGCAGTTTAGTTGCAGCCGTGTCAGTCCCAGGATATTAGAGAGACAAGGTGGGTGAGGTAATATGTTTTATTGGACCAACTTCTGCTGGCGTCTCTCTCACCAGCAGAAGTTGGTCCAATAAAAGATATTACCTCCCCAACGTTCTCTCTCTAATTAACACCAAGCTAGTTGGATGTATAGGGTCTGTTACCTACTTGCCACCATAAGTGTAGACCTACATATTCCTCCTTTTGCAACTATAATAAGAAACAAAGCATTAGTGAAAGAGTGCAATGGGGTCCAGTAAAGTTGCAAAAGGCAATGATGGGTAAAATATATTTCCCACCACAAAGAATGATGAATCCAAGTGGTCCACTATCTAACAGTTATATTACTGGGCTGAACTTCCTACATAGATTCAATTTACCATGAGCAAACACAAAGTGACTTTACACTGAATTCTAAGACCAAGTTCTTCAATAGTCCTTCCGGATTCTTTGATTTATAAGATGCAAACTTTGATCTTGTCAGGAATGACATCAAATATCACAAGCAATGTGAAATCTGGTGGTTGTTCCCCCTCCTTTCATCTGAGCCATTTAACTTTTTTTACTTAAACATAATTTTTGTGTGTGTCCTTTCTAATGATATGCATCTCATGATGTTGCTGAACTCTCCACCTCTAGAAATGAAACATTTGTCATCTTTTCCCTTCTGTTAAAAAAGATAGATTTGACTTGTTTCTTACAGCATCCACACTAGCAATGCCAAAGAACCCCTCCCCTCCACAAACAACTTTATAACCATGTGGATGTGCTCCAGAATGTTGCCACAGGCAGTGGGCTGAACTATTTTTATGGAGTTTTAATAACAAGGTTCCCGCTCATATATTTGGGATACCTGAGAAGTAGTTGTTCAGATCTGTATGTGATATGGAAACAGCTGCCAAATTAAGAAAAACATGATCATTTCCACAAATAATAAAGATACAATAAAAGACAAGTCACATTTTGGATCTATACGATTTCGCATTCAAAATTGTGACAGTGTTTTGCTGCATGCTGTAATTTCCACTAATGCTTCATTGAATCTTCAATCAACTATTCAAGGTCTTTCATGAAGTTTATAAGTTTATTGAAACGTGAATGAAAGAAGTAGTGACTTATGTAAAAAGTTTAGAAGAAGTAGCATCTATAATCTAGCTACCTCGGTATTTAGGGTAGTATACAGCCCTATAACAAAGAATAACCGGAAGCTGGACAGAGTGAAATGAGTTTGAGGCAGAAGGCTTAATGGCTATTGCTATTATGATGTTTCCCACCAAAACATTGCGCTCAAAGCATTACTTATTATGCCTGCTCACCATGACTAAATGTAAGACAGAACCAGAACCACGCAAACTGCAGCACCAACACAACCCAACAGTAAAATGTCCACATGAAATGTCCTCAGGAATTTTTAATATGATTGATTCTATTTCACAAATTTGAAAACAGACAGTTGTTGACTAAACATGTTTTTGTTATAAATACAGTGGTAGGTTAAAGCTATCCACACATCACAACTGGCAAACAACAATCTCAGCAGAGAGACATAGCACTGAATCTTAATGGAGAACACTATTCTCTTGCCCCAGAGATGGTCACCTCTAAAGCAGAGTCGAGACACACTAATGAGATTGTGTATGCATGGTTGGGTGGGGTAAGTTGTAATGCCACTGTTTGTCCAGTACATCTTCTGTGGATAAACAGAAATGTTCAGTTCCTAGAGCTACCAACTTAGCATCTTTAATATGAATTTATATGGGGGAGGGAGGAAATGGATTAACTCATTTCTGTGAAATGATTCAAAATCAGAGTGGAACATTCACTAATGAACAGTCTATTACTTCTGACAACTGTGACTAAATTTCTGTTTCTATGAATTCCAATGATGAGCAACAACTGGAAGGAAGGTTGTAAATCACTGTGATGGATATCCAGAAGTAACATGTGCAGTACCTTGACTTACACACAAAGAAGCTAAAAGGTTTGGACATTGTCTATTAGTACTCAGTGATATATGTTATGGAGTTGTCTGAAGTGCCTGAAAATAGTAAGATATTACCCAATCATTATCCTTTTGAACAGACACTCTTTTGACTTTTAAGGGAATTATGCTCAAAGATCCAACTGCGAAGTAAAGCATAAACTTTAAAAACAATTGAGTATAAATTAATCTGACAATGATCTGCAACCTGTAGATCAGTGGCGGGCAAACTTTTTGAGGGCCGCATTGGGTTTCAGAAATTGTATGGAGGGCCGGTTAGGGGAGGGGGTCATGGGCCGGCCCCCCCCCCCCGTCCGCGTCCCCCCGGGGCCCCCGCCCCCACCCACCCCCCCCGTTTCCTGATGGCCCCCCGGGACCCCTTCCCCATCCACCCCTGCCCCCTGTCCCCTGACCACCCCCGGAACTCCTGCCCCTGACTGCGACCTGCCGCCCCATCCAACCCCTCCTCTAATTCCTGACTGCCCTCCTGGGACTCCCTGCCCCCATTCAGCCCCCCTGTTCCCTGTCCTTTGACCGCCCCGACCCCTGCCCACCCCCCGGAACCGCGCAGCACAGAGCACCGGGTTAGGCTGGGATCTGCAGCGGCGCTGCCCCAGAAGCTCGCAACCCAGCCGCCCAGAGCATTGCACCGGCAGCAGAGCGAGCTGAGGCTGCGGGAGGGGGGAACAGCAGGGGAGGGGCCGGGGCTAGCCTCCCGGGCCAGGAGCTCAGGGGCTGGGTAGGAGGGTCCCGTGGGCCGGATGTGGCCTGTGGACCATAGTTTGCCCACCTCTGCTGTAGATGCCTTTATTGTAAATGGTCTGGGAAATTGGTGTTCATGATTGGGGGCTAAAAGTGGTGGATTGAGATAGACATAGTGCAGCCTGGAACTGTGCAAACCGACCATATAGCACAGTTGACATACCCCTAACCTAATCTGCAACAATCCTGCTCCTCCAGACACAGGGCTCTTTTGTGCAGCAGTAGTTAGTTATTTCTGCGTTTTTGATGTGGTAAGAGAGGTTATGGGATTTGCCCTAATTTACACAGCAAATCAGTGGTAGAGAGTTGGGATAAGAGAATTCAGGAGTCCGTGATTTAACACCTGAATTAATATTTATTTGATACATAATTAAATTACTGAAACAAATTGTGCTGAAGATTACTTGTCTCATATTTTAAACAGTTTTGAGTGGACCACATAAAATAAAATAAAGCATGTTGGAGATTCAAGGTGTCCACTGCCAACAGTTGTCTGTTCACTATATGTTTCATCTACTTACCTATTTCTTGACCTCAGTTTTAATTTTTTTTTTTAAAGTATTTGTGTAACAGATCTTGAAGGCTCTCTTATCTTAAACTGTTTAGTTGTGAACCAGATGTCAGTCTCCCACGAGAGACCACTCTGCCCCTTAGTGTTGATAATGATGGTCTAGATCAGGGGTTCGGCAACGTTCAGCACGCGGCTCGCCAGGGTAAGCACCCTAGTGGGCCGGGCCAGTTTATTTACCTGCTGACGTGGCAGGTTTGGCCGATCGCAGCCCCCACTGGCCGCGGTTCGCCGTCCCGGGCCAATGGGGGCGGCGGGAGACGGCGCAGGCCAAGGGATGTGCTGGCCGCAGCTTCCCGCCGCCCCCATTGGCCCGGGACGGCGAACCACGGCCAGTGGGGGCCGCGATCGGCCAAACCTGCCGCGTCAGCAGCTAAATAAACTGGCCCGGCCCGCTAGGGTGCTTACCCTGGCGAGCCGCATGCTGAACGTTGCTGACCCCTGGTCTAGATGTTAATGATATAAGAAATGGCCATACTTAGGGCCAGATCGAAAGCCTACTGAAGCCAATGAAAATCTTTCATTGACTTCAGTGGGCATTGGGTCAGGCCTTTAATGCTGAATAGAGATTCTAAAAGGTGATGAGAACTCAGTCAGGCTATCAGGAAATTCAACACAGGAGATAACAATTGCAATAGAAGAAGCTTTTTGGGCAGTGGCCATCTCTTACTTTGTACATGTACAGTGCCTAGCACAATGGATCCCAATATCAGTGCTACTGTAATATAAATAAATAACAATTATCCCTGAGTGCAGAATTTCCACACCTCTGTAGATAGAACAAATACTGATGAGAATTTAGGATGAACAGAGAATTTTTTCATTAGTGGTTCCCAAGACATAATTAAGTTAACCATTCACCTTTAGTGACTCAGTCATATATGATTAATCTAATTAATAAGGATTATATTACTTTAAAGATGCTATCTTTCTAATTAAAACTTAGTTTTTTCTATTTTGATTATGATCTTGTTTTATGATATCTAAATAGACATAAAGAGCTTCTCTTCCTTTATTAATATAAAGAAATCATAACATCTCAGAATTACAGTAAAGGTTACTTATGTAAAGATTACTTAGTAAAGGCTACTTAAGACTTCTGGCAATTTCATGCATAACTATCAAAAGTGATAGGGCTAATGTAATCATAAAGTTTTGCTCTTTCTTTAAAATACTATTGATAGAACAATATGTAGGAATTACAGACATCTTGTAATGAGCAATACTTCAAAAAACTACCTTGGAATGTCTTTATAACTTAATGGAGACAGGTGGCAGTGACATTTATGAACAATACAGTATCTTTTTGGGGTTTCAGGCAGTTTTAGGAAGTCTCATAGTAAAAGAGGAATTTGTAATGAATCATAGAATCATAGAAGATTAGGGTTGGAAGAGACCTCAGGAGGTCATCTAGTCCAATCCCCTGCTCAAAGCAGGACCAACGCCAACTAATTCATCCCAGCCAGGGCTTTGTCAAGACTAACCTTAAAAACCTCAAAGGATGGAGATTCCACCACCTTCCTAGGTAACCCATTCCGGTGCTTCACCACCCTCCAAGTGAATCCATGTTGACTGTTCCTGATCACCTTCCTCTCTTCCAAGTGCTTCAAAATGGATTCCTTGAGGACCTGCTCCATGATTTTTCCAGGGACTGAGGTGAGGCTGACTGGTCTGTAGTTCCCCGGATTCTCCGTCTTCCCTTTTTAAAAGATGGGCACCATATTTGCTTTTTTCCAATTGCCTGGGAACTCCCCCTATCACCACGAGTTTTCAAAGATAATGGCCAATAACTCTGCAATCACATCAGCCAACTCCCTCAGCACACTCAGATGCATTAGATCTGGACCTATGGACTTGTGCATGTCCAGCTTTTCTAAATAGTCATTAACCTGTTCTTTCACCACTGAGGGCTGCTCACCTCCTCCCCATACTGTGCTGCCCAGTGCAGCAGTCTGGGAGCTGACTTTGTTTGTGAAGACCGGGGATTTAAATGGTATTAATAGCCACATTTCAACAGCCTTGTCATTAGGGTTTCCCAGCATACATGCATTTTGCTAAAGGAAGAAGCACAAAAACTTGTGAGCTCCATGAGGAGCTGCACTTTACTTATTCATTCACTCAATCTCACACACAGATAGACAATAAGGGGTTAGTTTCTACATACTGCAGGTGTGGACTGCTGCACATATAAACATAAGGTATAAAGTAATGAGCAGGAAAGAGAGCCTGATTCTCCACACTAGAGTGCTGCTGCACAGCCCTCAAAGTTACTCCTCTTTAGTAACAGGAAGAAAACCACCTCATCTGGATGCTGAGGATCACAATATTTAAACCTAGGTCTTCCCAGGCAAGTCCATTCTCTGCCCACAACCCACTTCTTATTTCTCCCTGCACTCTTGAAAACATGCAGGGGTGTTTGAAATCAACTTTTGTTCCATGCAGAGTACCAGCATCTAGTGCTTAACTTCAGTAGAGGTGGGTGCGAAAGGTTTTACCCATCCCACAAAAAGTTGAGATTTCTAAAATTTTCCAATTTCACATTGGGACGAAACCAAGACTTTTCCAAAATTTTCATGAAAAAAGGAAGAGAAAAAGAGACCTTCCTGCCCCAGAACAGCCAATAGCCTGGTGGCTAGGTTAGGGCACTTATCCGGATGCCAGAGACCCAAGGCCAAGTACCTTCTCTGCCTAATTCAGAGTCTATGGAATCAATCTCTGCCTCTCCCTCTCTGGGCATGTCTACTCTACAGACTTAAGTTAACCTATGCAATTACTGCGGTGGCTGATGCTCACACTACCCGCCTTGTCGGTGATGCATGTCCTCACCAGGAGCGCTTTCATCGACTGAAGAGACGCAGTGTGGGGGGCTGAGAGCCAGGGCTTTCAGCTCTGCGCAGCTCCCCACTGGGAGCCCAGCTGCCCCCCAGTCTCTTGGCTCCCTGGGCAGGATGGGCACAACCCGTCTGAGAATGGGGAGCCCTGAAATTGACAAGATAGCCAACAGATGATGTAAATAATGCAATGTTTACATAGGCACTGCGTCACCCTAGCTACACTGACATAAGCCCTACGCCTCTCGTGGAAGGGGCGTTATGATGGCAGTGTAGTACGGCACTTACGTCAGCAGGACAAGGCTGTAGTGTGCAGACTGACATAATTACGTCAATGTAAGCTGCTGTCTGCCGACCTAACTGTGTAGTGTAGACCAGGCCTTAGTCTCTCCTGTTCCACTGTGTATAAGTATTCACTGGGCCAGAGAGAGAGAGAGAGAAACTGATTCTCAGCTTCAGGTCTTTGCTCCAATTAAAATGTAACAGCTCCAGGAGGAGATGTTGAGAGAGACCAGCCCCAACCAGAATAGCCAACTGGTTAAGGTACTTATTGAGATGTGAGAGACTTGAGTTCAAAGTTCCTGCTCCATATCAGACAGAGCAGAGATTTCAACCCAGCTCTCCCAGTTGAGTGCCAAAACCACTATACTATTGGCTGTTCTGGGCGGAGTCTCTCTGTGACCAGAAACTCCATCCTCAACCTAAGAAATCTTCCTGACAAAAGTTTCATTGAAATTGACCCTTCTCTATGAAAAAAATTCAGTTTTCTAGTTTAAAACCGTTTTGTCGAACAATTCCTGACCGTCTCTATTCATAAGAATCCTTTGCTCACTCTTGTGCCACAGAGCAACAGCCTTGCACTTTATACAGTGCACAGTGTGAGGATTCTCAGTATTATCATTATGTATAACAGTGTCCAAAACTTTGGTAGGTGCTTCTGAAAACATAAAAATACACAATATCTGCCCTAAAGAACTTATAAGCTAACATCAGGCATGATGTAACCTTAAAGTTAGAAAAGAGCTACATGCCAGGCAATTAGATCAAAAGAAATACTACAAGAATACCAGTTACCTTCCTTGCAAGTGGGAGAAAATATTGATTGCAAACAAAGTGTCTGGCAATCAGCCTGCTAAATCACCTGAACCAAGGTGAGAAATTCTGAAGGTCAGTCTTACAGACAGAACAGCTAATGCCTAAACCAAGATGACAGTGGTTCTTTGATTCTTGAGGAGACCCAGGATGCTACTGGCAGAAGTAACATATTCCCCTCTAGTCATTTACATTGGAGAAATACAGGAGCAGCAAATACAGGCCCCCAGTGATAATTCTTACAGTTTTGCTACTACAAAAAGAACTATTATGAAAACAAGAAGTAGCCATGTGATCACAGAGCTGCTGAAGTTCAGCATTAGTAGTTGCTTTGTTCAGTAAGACACAACAATCCACACCTGCTAGATAGACTAGATAGATAGATAGAGTTTCAGCTAGACTACCCAGATTTCCATCACAGACGTCTCCATTTGTATGTTTTATTAAATGACCCCATTGGTTTGCGGTTGCTGTTTTTGGTTATTTTTTATTTGCATTTGATTAAAAACAACATATGTATTTAATTGTAGAAATGTGTTTGTAGAAAAGTTGTTTAATTAGCTATTTAACATCCTCCTTCAAATTATTTACACTAATTGCACCATTTAGAGACTGTTTGCTGTCAAATTTCAGCTTTTTATTCTGAGTAAATTCTGAATTACTCACATGTAAAGAACATATATTTATAGTGGAAGCTGGGAAGCTAAGCAGTGCAGCTAATGACAATCTCTTGGGTCCTGTGTTCAAATTTCACTAAGATCAAAAGTAAAAATAAGTTTGATGGTCTCAGTTTACAGTTATAGTAGTCTCTGACACACATGCAGAACTCCCAAAAATGGCAGTGCAAACATTCAATAGATATTTATCAGCATTTGAAAAATCATCATTTAATTTACAATTGCAGAAAGTGATTCTGAGTCCTGTTCTCAGAAGATGCCCAAGACAATGAAAGTTAGGATGTTGATGTAATTCAATATTAAAGGTGCCTTAAGGGAAATATTGTTTGAAGTTTGCACAACTTTTTCCAAAGAAAGAATGACCTATTCCAATGTTATGGTTTCACTTTTCTGAAATTCTCAGTACAGTCCATAAAATAATAATAAATAGCAAAAGTAATAGAACTTTACGAATCTAATACAGTCAAATGGACAAACCAAAAAGATTGTAAAGAAAATGTTGCTCCCATGCTGAAACCTCGTATATCAAGTTTCAATGAACAGTGAGGTTTTATGGTCTAATTTTAAGCTTTACAAAAGCCACATGTTCTGTACTGGAAATGCTGACACAATCATAACTATTACAAGTTAGCAGGTGGTACTCTAAATTGCATCATTATGAATTTCATTCATATCCAATGCATATCCTTCAAAACTGCTGTTCTAAAGTTGCAGTGAGGCTTAGAAGCATTTCCTGTGTAATTAATTTCAGCTCTTTAAATAATAAAAGTATGAAGGAATAAAGAATGTAAAGGAAAATTCTCTGCATCTACAGTATATTTTGAGACCTCTATCTTAGCAATTACATGGAAAAGGTCATCCCTTTTGAAGTTTCACTGTTCTTTTTTCATTTTCAATTCTGGATAAAAGACGAAAGCCTTCTCTGTTAGCATTTATATGTATTGCTTTTTGGGGGGCCAACAAAGGCTCCTAGCGTGTAGAGTACTGAACGGCAGAGTTAAATTCATGTAATAGTGAGTTAGACTTGAGCATTATAGTCATCACATACATGGGCGGCAGGTATCACAGATCAAGGGAAGCTGAGCCTCCCCAAATAGCCCAGCGTGTCCTTGTCCATGCTCCGCCCCCAGGTCCCCTCCTGCCTGCTTCCAGTTCCCGCCCTTCTCCCATGGTGAGGGCTGGGATTCAGGGTGGCTGGTGCTGCTGCTGCCTCACCCACCTGGTGCTCCAGGGCTGGGGCCACGCTGCTCCTTCTGTGCTCGGGACTCTGGGGCTGGGGGCACCAGGGCCATGCTACCCACCTGGTGTTCTGGGGCGGGGGCGCTCGGGTGGCCTGGCGCTGGGGGGGCCAGTGGCCACGGAGGGGGTGCTCTGGGCTCCGGCGGGGGAGCGGGCTGGGGCCTCAGGCAGAATGGGAGGGGTCAGGGGCTAGCCTCCCCCAATGGGCAGTTCACGCGCCACTCATGGTCACATGCTTGCAATAGTATCTCTGACACTGTGTTTACAATCTATCACTGGATGAGCCATAAATCCGGTGTCTTTATGAAGTCCATGATTATTAGCCTAACAAATTTATGAATTTAAGCTCCCAGGCTCATGTTTTGAAAGTGTTGTAAAAAGTTTCTTTGAGAATGAGGACTGAGAGGTCAGATACGGAGTGATCGTTTTGTGAGAAATGTTTGCCCATGGGTGATATATCATTTTTATCATTTTTCAGTGAGAGTTCACTCTGGAACCGACACGGGGTATCATTAAACAATTATAACCCATATCTGATGGAAACCACATCTGAAATAAATCTTTCCTAAATGCCCTCTTCTGGCCTTCAAACAATCCCTCCAGCTCTCCATCATCAGAATCAAGCTCCCCACACAACTCAAGGCAGCACCAGACCCTGCCATAACAAACACATGCAAAACCTGCAGACATCTCTCTGTTGCTATGATGATCAATACTCCCCACAACACACCTTTCAAGATCCCTGGGTCCTACACATGCCTATCACAATGTGGTGTACTTCATCCAGTGCACTAAATGCCCCAATAAAAACTATGTGGGTGAAATGAGACAATCACTATGCTCTTAAATGAACTCATACAGAAAGATGTTAAAAGACAAAAATATCCTATCACCCATGGGTGAACACTTTTCACAAAACGATCACTTACCTCTGAGTCCTTGTCTTCAAAGAAAACTTGCATAACACCTTCAAAAGACAAGCCTGAGAACTTAAATTCATAACTTTGTGAGACACTAAAAATCATGGATTTAACAAAGACACTGGATTTATGGATCATTGTAACAGTCTATAACCCACTAATCTTCCTTTGTCCTGTGACTGAAGAGGTGTTAACTGCCTACTTCACTTTCAATGGTCTCTTACAACATGTTAACTCCCTATGCTAAACTATCTTTTCCACCTAGTATTTAGCTGTGGCACCCTGAGTACCTTTCCCAGATCTGTGTAAGTTTGAAAGCTTGCCTCTTTGAGTAACAGAAGGTGGTACAATACAAGGTATTATCTCACCCATCTTGTCCCTCATGTAAGTATTTATCTATAGTCAGACAATTATTTCATAGAATCATAGAATATCAGGTTTGAAAGGGACCTCACAAAGTCATCTAGTCCAACCCCCTGCTCAAAGCAGGACCAATCCCCAGACAGATTTTTGCCCTGATCCCTAAATAGCCCTCTCAAGGACTGAACTCACAACCCTGGGTTTAACAGGCCAATGCTCAAACCACTGAGCTATCCCTCCCCCCCCCCATTTCATGGTTTAGAGTAGTAACTGGTGGTGCCTCTCCTGATATTAAAACAAAAAGAAAACATGTGCTAAATGCAATGAAAACTATTTGGAGTGACAGGCCTTAAGAGACAAATAATCATGCAGTTTCTTAAAGATATTCCTCCTTACCACCTATTCGAAGTATACATTATAATGCAAGACAGCTACAGAAAAATAACCTACAAGCAACTAGAAGCCTTTTCTCAAATCTCCCACAGTCCACAGATATACATATAATATTCCTTGTTCTTGGTTGTTCATTTCTTTGTCCTTATTAACACATGAATTAACTTAAAAGGGGGACCTGACTTTGAACCAAATCAATCAATAATTCTGGCTCAACTTGTGCCAGTGAAGGATTAATGTCGTTGCCTTCATTTTCAAGGAAATGAGCTACAGATGCAGGCAGCACATATAATAATTCATGTAAATTAAACTAATCAAAGATATTGAATTATTCAGCAGTCCTAGTGTAGAAATCTGTGTTCTTTCAGAAGGAAAAATCCATACAAGTCTTCTTCCTTTTATGAAGAGCAGAGATAATAATCTTTATAACATCAGATGACATGATTACAGAGGGCATGTCTACACTTACAGCGCTGCAGTGGTGCAGCTGCACCGCTCCAGTGCGTGTGGTGAAGACACTCTATGGCGATGGGAGAGCACTCCCGTCGGTATAAAAAACCATTCCCATGAGCGACAGAAGCTATGTTTCCCGCCACATAGCACTGTGCACACTAGCATTTATGCTGGCATAATTTATGTCGCTTGGGGGCGGGAGCAGGGGTTGGAATATTCACACACACACCCCCAAGCGGCATAAGATTTGCCGACATAAGTAGTAGTGTAGGCATAGCCTCGTTTAGGAAGAGTTAGGCAGAACCATTAAATGGTCAGCACCATGATCATCAAAGGAAGGTGTATAAGAACGAAGAGATGAAAGCTGTTTACACTACAAGTGTCCATCAGGAGAAAGATTCCATTCTGCCGAATAGACTTTGCCACTTAACAAAACACAAACCTTCACATTTTTTTTTCAAAATAAAGAAAAGTATTTTTTAATTTAAGATTTGATTTGGTTACTTTAGTAATTCCACAGTATGAAACCCTGCAAGAGATCTTCTACCAAGTCAATTTGTCATAGAGTGGTCATATGTTTAAGAACATAAGAAATGCCATACTGGGTCAGATCAGTGGTCCATCTACCTCAGTATCCTGTCTTCTGACAGTGGCCGGTGCCAGATGCTTCAGAGGGAATGAACAGAGCAGGGCAATTATTGAGTGATCCACCCACGTCATCCAGCCCCAGCTTCTGGCAGTCAGAGGTTTAGAGACATCCAGAGCACGGGGTTGTGTCCCTGACCATCTCGGCTAATAGCCATTGATGGATTTATCCTCCATGAATTTATCTCATTCTTTTTTTTAACCCAGTTATACTTTTGGGCTTCACAACATCCTCTGGATGTTTAAATTTGAATGTTAAATTTGATGATTAAAGTCAGTATTGAATGAATGTGAACAAAAACTGTTTGATGCCTTTTCCCAGTAGAATTCATTAAAGGAGATTTAAAAAAAAATCTGTATTGAGAGATGAATGTTACAGATGAGCATGAACCAAAGCCTCAGATCTTATTCCCCTCCTCATTGCTGAGCTTTAGAGCAGTTCATCCATAAAACCCCAGCTCCAAATCAGCTCCTTCTGTTTTGGGTCTAGGTCTGATCCAAAACAAAATGGGCTCCTCTTCTCCAAAGGTACCTGCTCCCTCTCACCCCATCAGACCCATTCCCAGCAGTGATGAGAATGATAACTCCTCTTTCATCTCAATGTTGGGAGAGCTAACCCGGGAAGACAGCAAAGAGGAAAGGCAAAGCTGCTATCTGGAGTAAAGATAACAGCAGGCAGGGGAGCTGATTACCAGCAGGCTTCTATGTGCATTATATCTACACAGGGGCTGTTTTTCAGCTCTCTCCACCATGTATTTTGGCAGAGATGTGGTTTTAGAATTTGCATGATCCCCCTGTATCCTAATAACATTGAGAGTGGGATTGGGAGTTCTCTTATGTACTCTGGAAAAGCTGGTTGGATTTTTTATGCTCCTTTGTGTATCTGGGCAATGCTAAATTTGCTTTTAGGGTTATTTGTTGTTTGTTATTCCCCACATAAGCTTAGTAGCAGGGCAAGAATTATTTAAAAGGGAGACAAGATTAATTTCCTTCTACTCCATCATAAGGGAGCAGAGGACAACTGAAATGTGTCAGACCGTCCGTATTCCTGCAGGATATGAATCGAAATTCGAGACACAGAGCATTGTCCTTGCACTGGTACAGAGTACTGATTTAAACATCTTGGCATACAAATTATTATAACGCAACGTTTTACTCATATAAGGCACAATTTGTGGATACTTTATACTGAGGGCCACTTATTTTCTCCTATTCCACAGATACTTCAAATGTTATAGAATTTGAAGCTGTTCTTACAATTACCAAGAAAAACTGCCAGCAAGGCACAAATCTGTCTCTTCTCTCTCCCCTCCCTTCTTCCTTTGTTCTTTTTTCAAATGATTGTTCAACACTAACTAGCATCTCTAAAAGAATAAAAAGATAAGTGAAGAGGAGGATGGAAGGAAAGATTTAAGAAAGGAATGAATTGGGGGAAAGGACAGAAAATTTTATCCCAGGAACAGAAACTCATTATTACATTGTGATTGAGTGGGATTGTCAAAAAGCACTTAAGTGACTAAGGACTACAAGTCCCAATGAAAGTCAATGGGATTAGTCAGGGCTGGCCTTACCATGAGGCGAACTGAAGTGGCTGCCTCAGGTGCCAGACTGTGGGGTGGCACCACTAGGACCCAGAATGTAGAAAATTGTGTCTGCTGCTGGTGCATATGTATTCTCTCTGCTATAGATGCACAGAGATGGTGGAGTGCTGTCCTGGAGGAAGGAGGGCACAAGAGACATAACAGGCAGGCAGGAGAAAAGGTGAGAGGGAATAACAGAAAGCAGCAGGAGCTGCAGGGAGAGAGAGGAGGAGGAGCCTCTTATGTACCTCTCGAACACTCCCAGGAGCCTGGAACGATTAACACCAGCTTCTCAGGGAGCTTCCTGTTTCCTGCTGCTTCCCTGAACCCACTTGAGGAGAACAGTCAACTGAAGTAGTAGGAGCCAGTTAGGCCCTTAAGACGCTGATATCTTCCCTCACTCAGACCCTGCTACCGGCCTGCTTATTTGTCCCCTTCAACTGAGTGTTAAGATCCACTATAGCTGGCACAGAACAGCAGTCATGAGTGAAAGAAGAAAACACCCCTCTGGGGCCGCATTCAGAAAAAGAAAGAAAGCAAAGGAAGCTTTTCTACCTAAGCAGGAAGGAGCTCTCCTGGGATACAGAGACACAAATGTTCACGGTGAGCCTTCCGGCCCCAGTGAGGATGTGAGTGGTGAGGAGATGCCTGATCTCCCAGTTAGTCAGAGTGCAGGTGACCTGGCAGCTCCTGCAGCATCCATACCTCCATCTCAAATGGATATAACCATGCACATTCCTGAAGAAAAGTGTAGATCAGAGAAGACTGTGGTGGAGGCACAAGAAACAGCTGCTGCTGAGTTTAGTTCCTTAAGTCTAGATGATCCAGGACTGTGGACCCACTTGAGCAGTAGCCTGAGGGACTTCCTTGTACTGCATGGGCCATAGCAAGTGAAAAACTTCATGTTCCCCAAAGACAATGAAAATAGAAGTTTCCATCCAACACATTACTGGTGTGAAATCCCCAATGGTGACAAAGTGGAGAGGCCATGGCTTATGTACTCAAAAACCCAGAATGCTGCATACTGTTTTTGTTGCAAAGTCTTCCAGTCTAATGTTCCAGCCACATCGGGTTCTACAGGAACAAAGGACTGGAAAAATACAGCTAGAAATCTGGCATGCCATGAAAAGGCAGCAAATCACCAGAGAGCATTCCATAGGTGGAAAGAGCTTGAGATGAGACTAAGGTTAAAGGCCAGCATAGATGATCAGCATCAAGAGAATATTGCATCAGAGTTTCTTTACTGGCAAAATGTTCTGAAAAGGCTCATTGCCATTGTGAGAATGCTTGCTACCCAAAACCTAGCACTGCATGGCACTTCAGATCAGCTGTATGTGCCAAACAATGGAAACTTCCTTAAAATTGTGGAGCTGATGGCTGAGTTTGATGCTGTATTCCAGGAGCATCTAAGAAGAGTCACCACCAAAGAAATGTACACACACCACTACCTTGGAAAAACAATTCAAAATGAGATCTTAGAGTTACTGGCAACAAAAGTCAAATAGAAGATTGTTGCAGATCTGAAGTCAGCAAGATATAACTCTGTTATTCTGGACTGCACACCTGACGTCAACCATATGGAACAAATGACTTTAATGGTTCATTTTGTAACAACAACAGAACCTAGTGAAAATGTCCCTGCAATGGTGACTGTCAGAGAGCATTTTCTAGAATTTATTGACATTGATGATACTACAGGAGCTGGTATGATAAAAGTGCTTCTTAAAAAGATGGAAGATACGGGAATTGTGATAGCTGACATGAGAGGTCAGGGCTATGATAATGGTGCCAACATGAGAGGAAAGAACAGAGGAATGCAGACACGGATCCGAGAGTTAAACCCTCGAGCTTTTTTTGTCCCATGCAGTTCTCATTCATTGAACTTGGTGGTCAGTAATTCAGCCTCAGCTTCTAGTGAGGCTGCTGAATTTTTTAATGTAATTCAAAGCATCTATGTATTTTTCTCTGCATCAACTCATCGATGGCAAATGTTGAAGCAACATCCTCTCTGACACTGAAACCACTGAATGCCACACGATGGGAAAGTCAAGTGGAGGCGATAAAGCCTACCAAACACCAAATTGGGAAGACAGATGATGGAGGATAATGCTATGACAGGAACTGTTCATGGGAGAACAGTGGCAGAGGGAAATGGAATCACCAGAAACATAACTTCAAATGTCTGTGTGGCTTAGTGTTGTGGCATGACATACTGTTTGAAATAAATGTTGTAAGCAAGAGACTCCAAGGTGTTGACCTTGATATATCTGGAGCAATGGAACAACTGGACAAATCAAAGTCATACCTACAGTCTAACCCAGGGGTCTCAAACTCAAATGACCGCGAGGACCACATGAGGACTAGTGCATTGGCCTGAGGGCCGCATCACTACACCCCCCCTCGCTGCCTCTGGCCCTGCCCCCACTCCACCCCTTCCATGAGGCCCCACCCCTGCCCCGTCTCTTCTCCACCTCCTCCTCCAAGCAGTTTTAATAATATATGTACACTCAGTAAAGCCCCCCCACTGCACTGGGCTGCACCACCACTCCACCCCTGCTCTGCCCCTTCCAGGGGTGGCAGGTTTGTAGAAATTTTGGTGGTGCCCAAAACCTGCCCCCCCAAACTCTGCCCCCACCTGCCTAAGGCTCTGGGAGGGAGTTTGGATGGGGGAGGGGGTCTGGGGTGCAGACTCTGGGATGGAGTTTGGATGCTGGGTGCAGGCTCCAGGCTGGGGCAGGGGGTGGGGGTGCACGCTCTGGGATGGAGTTTGGGTGCTGGGTGCAGGCTCTGGGCTGGGGCAGGGGTGGGGGTGCAGGCTCTGGGATGGAGTTTTGGGGTAGGAGGGGGTGCAGGAGTGAGAGCTGTGGGGCTGGGGATGAGGGGTTTGGGGCATTGGAGAGGCTCGGAGCATTGGAGAGGCTCAGGACTAGGGCAGGGGAAGGGCAACCTGCCCTGACCCTAGCGCAGGAGGCACTAGGACCCTGCGGCAGCAAGTGATGCCGGAAGCCAGCAGAGCAGAGCGTGAGCTGCAGGCTCCAGGGCAGTGAAGGGGCAACAAGTGAGGCCGCGGGACACTTGGGGGAGGTGCGTGGGGGTGGTAGGCGGGGCTGGGGGAGAGACCCGTCCCCAAACATTGGGAAGCAGCGCATGGGGAGCTTAGCTGCCACATAAAATAACTCGGGGTGGTGGTGAGGGGAGTTTGGCTGTGACAGGAAATAACTGGGGGGGCCCACGGGGAGCTTGGCGGGCCGCAGGGAAGAGCTCCGTGGGCCGCATGTGGCCCGCAGGCCACGTGTTTGAGACCCCTGATCTAACCGGTCAGATGAGGGATTTCAAAATGTTCTCAAGAGTGCACAGAAGTTGGCAGAGGAACTTCATAATGAAGCTATTTTCCCACCCATTCAAGAATACAAGAGTCACCGAAAAAGAAGACATTTTGATTACGAGTCACACGATAATCCCATAAGAGATCCCAAACAACAATTCAAAGTTGAATTTTTTAACGAGGTGCTAGATTGTGCAATACAGTCAGTTGAAGAAGGTTTCATGCAGCTCAAGGAACACAGCAGTATATTTGGGATGTTGTATGATATTCCAAAACTCCTCACTCTGCCTGAAGAAGACCTACACCAGCAATGCAGGGCACTAGACACAGTGTTGACACATGATGACATGTGCGATATTGATGCAAGTGATTTAGGTGATGAACTTAAAGCCCTTTCAAGATACATTTCAGCAGAATCAACTCCAAAGGCTGTTCTGGAATATATGTGCACAAATAAGATGACCACCCTCTTTCCAAATGCTTTTGTTGCTCTGCGCGTACTTCTAACACTTCCTGTAACAGTTGCCAGTAGAGAACGCAGCTTCTCGAAGCTGAAGTTAATAAAAACACATCTACGCTCCACAGTGACACAGGAGAGGCTGGTTGGCCTTGCAACCATCTCAGTAGAGCATGAGCTGGCCCAGACTGTTGGCCTTCAGGAAGCAGTTCAAATCTTTGCAACCAAGAAGGCACAGAAAGCACCACTTTGATTATTCAGATAAAAATGCCAGTGTTTACTATGCAGACAAGAAAAGTTACATTTGCTGTTCAGGTGTCTGAAAGTTAAGTGTTACTTAAAATTTTTGAACAAGGCATTCAAAGTTGTTAGTTCTCCTTTATTGGGGTAGGTAGCAGAGCAGTACCATGAGAGAAGTAGAACAGGAAGAAGGCAGAATTGAGACCTTTCAAAGTTTTGGCCCAAGCGAGGGGGTATGGGGGCACCATTTGAGCTCCCCGCCTCAGGTGCCAAAATGTTGTGGGCCAGCCCTGGGATTAGTGCCCCTTAAATCACTTAGGCATTTTTGAAAATCCCACCCACTAATTCATTTTGATCTAGAACAACAAATCAGTGAATTTCAGAACCACATCTATGTGTTAAATTATAAAAATTTTCCCGTAACCTTCTAGATGGTGAACAGATTTCCCTGTTTACTGGGAACATCCTGGTGTCCTGGCCAATTAAACTGAAACCAGATTTTGTTCCAGTTTCTCTCTATGGAAAAGTCCAATAGAATTTATTTAAAAATTACCTCCTTTCACAGAGGAATCATCCTACGAAGCTTAATAGAGAATCATATCCCAACTATAGAATTCTACGTAATGGTTCAGGAAACTTACAAAAAGGACATTATTCGCTATTAGAACATACCACAGAATCTGGCCCATCCCAAAACAAAAAATATTCCTATTGTCTGAGACACTTTTACAATCTGGGGAGTTCTAGGATGGGGAATGATCTACATTTATAGAACATATATATATATAGTCTCCATGTTTTATTTTTAATTTAAGTTTGTGTTGCCACCATCCTGACCATTTGGGAGCTGATATCTTCTCAAACATTCATGTTGAGGCTTTAACAAAGAGAATAAAATGCCTCACCATTTTCCTGAGTCTAAAATGTGTAGAAATACACCAAGGAACTGATCTGAAGCCCACCGATTTCAAATGGCAGTGGATTGGACCCTAAATAACTAATGGATGTCATTTCATGCTATTCAAGCTTCACACTATCTCTTCTGGAGTGGCCATGACAACTTCCAGCACTGGATTATTATTTCTGTTACAGACTTATACCCTTCATAACTTACTTGCTACAGCTGTTTATTTCGAATGGAACACAGTGTCTTGCCTGGAATGAACCTGCAGCCTGGCAAGACATGAAGCATTTATAGAAGATAGTTGAGAAAAGCTAGTGACTTGCTGCTGAGGGGTTTAATGAAACAAGGGTCAATAACATATGCATATTCATAAAAGACCTTCCCTTCTGTACAGCAGAGAATAAAATGCAATACTGCACACAAAAAGATTATGCCTCTTGACTTCATACATGCTGTACCTATGCACATACTATATTTTTCTGATAATTATTAAGTGGCTTCAGGCATCTGAGAAAAAGACAAAAAATGAAGTCCCCTTAGATTTTCTGAAAATAAGACAAGATACAAATGTTACCCCACACAATAAAGAAAGGCAGAATTGCTTTTCCTTCCCCTAGGGAACATCAGTCTTCTGTAGCTGAGTATCAATGGATTAGCAAATTAAATATCCTTTTTCTACCATATACAGAGGTGAGAAAATACTAGCTTGTTTTCAGGTATTGTACTCTTATACCTTATTAAAATCTTGCATGGAACATAAGGCTCTAACAAAAAGTTAATAAAATTATTTGCTAACAAAGAAGATCCTTCTGGAAGAACAGTATAAGATATTCTACACTTTGAAATTTATTTCCTGTGTTTCCTCCTATACTGTGAATTGACATTACTCAACTATGCACTTAAGAAATACACGGGTTAACAGTGGGAAGAATAAAAAAAAGATGTTCTAGACCCTAAAATAAAAAGTAAATTCAATAAAAAAAAATTAGATGATTAAACCGAAGTGTGTTTTAGGTCAACCTATGGGTAATACATGTACCTGGTTAAAAATTATGTAGGTTTTATGGAGTAATTTGCTCTGCCATTTTACCAAAAAGGGCATTTACTATTAGAACCCATGTGAATAATAAGTAGGATTGCAATTTTATAATGATAACTTTTAAGAAAAATCATGGGAAGACCATGATGAAAAGGGCAAAAGATATAGGAATACAATTAAATCGTCATCCAAAGTCACACAGATTTTTTCCTAGTTTTCTTTTTTCAATTCCATATGTGTAAAGAACGTAGAACAAATTAATAAGACTCCCTCACAGATATTATATATCCCCATATATGCAGAGAGGGGAAAATACAATAACCTAACAGTTATTAAAGCTTCGCCTGTCTGGTTGTGCAACACAACAGCAGTGCCCCTTGTTTAAGGTTCAGTAGAATAGTTCAGCAGTTCTAGCACCAAACACTTCTTCTACGCTGACCATATATTGTTAAGAGTGAAATCATAAATTCCTAGATAAAGCAAAAGTCTCTTAACCAAACAATATTTCTGCATATGGCTTTGCGATAAGTAAAACAAAATTAAGACTTTAAACAATTTAACCTTCTGTATCAATTTTTATTATTAAACAGTGACAATGTTATTAGACCTGTCACTGCCAGCTGCATTTTCAAGATAAATTTTTTCTATTGATTTATAGCCAAAGGAGCATTCCAGAAGATATAGGACTTCACTTTAACCTGAATTTTTAAGATTTGCTGGGAACAAAACTAACAAGGAGTAATATTCTTCCATGAAAACGTTGACAACTGCTTTGTCTTTCCATTATGTTTGAGTTGCTGGCTGACCTCCTGTAATCTTGACTTCATCTTTGACTGCCCTCTCTTGACCCACATACCCAGGGCATACCTAAGGCCAAGTCTACACTACAGACTTCTGCTGGCACAGCTGTCGGTCAGGGGTGTGACAGGTCAGTCAAGTGGTCCTTGACTGGCTGTGCTAGCAATAGCCCTTAGCGAGGATGCAGTTGCACCAGCATCAGCAGGACTGCACGTTTACCAGTATAGCTTGTTTTGCTTGTGGGGCATAGTCTTCTTATACTGGTACAAAGCCCAGCTTTGCTGGCATAGCTGTGACCTATACTGGTAAAGCACTCCTTGTGTAGACATAGCCTAAACCTTGCCATTTCTTCCTGCATGACATCTGCAAGATCTGACCTTTCCTCTCTGCCCACTGTCAAAACTCTTTTTCAAGCCCTGAGCATCCCATGCCTTGACTCCTGTAATCTCCTCCTCTGTGGCCTCAATGATTCAACCTTGCCCCACTCAAATCTATTCAAAATACTGCTACCAAGATCATTGTCCTGACTTGTCGTTCTGTCTAGATCACCTCCCCCTTTTTATGCCCCCTCTGGCATTGCAAACACAAATGTCTTATCCTCACTTCCAAAGCCCTTCACAACTTTGTTAGTGCAGAACTATCTGACCTTTGATCTTATCATGAGATTGATGTCTGCCTTCATTTTGCCGCTGACACCAGCCTGATTCTCTGATTCTCCAGCAAGCACGTTCATGCTTTCTCCCATGCTGCCCATACAAGTAGGAAAAGCTCACAGTTGAAATCCCTGAAGTCACTTCAAGTCCCTCCCCTTCCATAATGCATATGTAACCCACACACCTCCTGGGTGTGGTGTTCTGTCCCATCAAGTGGCACTGAGACCACTTAAAGAGGGAGAAAGCAATTGATGAGTCTGCTTTACAACCTTAGCTAAGAGGCAGCTGACTTTTAGCTCATGTGGTAGAGTCTCATGCACTAAGCTCCAGAGGACCCCCATTCGATCCCGATGACAGGGGGTCTGCTAGCAGGGGGTCTGCCAGCGTTACACATACAGTACAAAGCAACCTGATACTGACTAGGAAAATGGTGAGCTGCCATTGTTAAGCCTGATTGTCTAAGGGCAGGTCTTCACTACGGGGGGGTGTGTGTGTGTCGATTTAAGATACACAAATTCAGCTACGCGAATAGTGTAGCTGAATTCAACGTATCGGAGCCGACTTACCCCACTGTGAGGACGGCGGCAAAATCGACCTCCGCGGCTCCCCGTCGACGGCGCTTACTCCTACCTCTGCTGGTGGAGTAAGCGCGTCGATTCAGGGATCAATTGTCACGTCCCGACAAGACGCGATAATTCGATCCCCGAGAAATCGATTTCTACCCACCGATTCAGGCGGGTAGTGTAGACCTAGCCAAAGACAGGAATAGGCAACTGGTGGCACGCGTGCCAAAGGTGGCACGCAAGCTGATTTTCAGTGGCACTCACACTGCCTGGGTCCTGGCCACCGGTCCGGAGGGCTCTGATTTTAATTTAATTTTAAATGAAACTTCTTAAACATTTTAAAAACCTTTTTACTGTCTCCTCCAGCTGCGACCAGCTTGTTTGTCTCATCCTCCCTTTATATCTTATCTTTTAGACTGCAATACATCTGAGAACATGAGAATTTTGCTGTTGAACTCGATTCACCACTAATCTTTCTCTGACTTTACCCAAGGAAGAAAAATAGCAATTTGGGAAGTAGTTAGTGAGGCTATTTTGAGCACTTGCCTAAGCAGTGCATCACTTTCTGGGTCACTTGCAGATTTTTTTCTTTGAGGGAAAGATTCTAACAGAGATGGTGGTGGTTTTGGTTCGTTATCCTTCCATCTGTCTGGGTACTTATCTTCCATCACCATAGTATCTCAGCACCTAACAACCATTAATTGATTTTATCTTCACCGCACGCCTCGGAGGCAAAGGAACATCCCCATTTTATAAATGAGAGTCTGAGGCACAAGGTAGCTTAGTGACTTGCTCAGAGTCACATAAGAAGTCTGTGGCTGAGCTGAGAACTCAGGTCTCCTTATAACTGCACAGCAGACTGTGCTTTGTGATCTCTTAATTGCTTTTATTTCAGCAGCCATTTTAGGATAAGATAAAACAAAACAACAACAGTACCCTGCCCCCCAACGCTCCCACCCCCCCTCGGTTCCAAGCATGGATTTATTTATTTCTTCTGTACTCTCCCCCCCGCCAATTTTTTTTTTAAAAATCAAGAAATCTATATCTTCTGTGACAGTTCTGACAAACCCCCTGCCTTCATCTGAATTCTTTATGTATACATATGAAAACTTGATGTTTTATTTTAAAAACTGTTTAAAGGGATACTGTCAAAGTTAACAGGCCCAACAGGTAATCTACCCTTAAAGTAAATTAAAAAAAAAAAAAAGAAAAAGTTACCCTCAGCTGACAGATTTTTCAGGGCTGACAGGTCAGGATGGTTAAAATATAGGGCTGTCGATTAATCGCAGTTAACTCACGCGATTAACTCAAAAAAATTAATCGCGATTAAAATATTAATTGCGATCAATTGCACTGTTAAACAATAGAATACCAATTGAAATTTATTAAATATTTGTGGATGTTTTTCTACATTTTCAAATATATCTATTTCAATTAAACACAGAATACAAAGTGCACACTGCTCACTTTATATTATTTTTTATTACATATATCTGCACTGTAAAAATTCTAAACAAAAGAAATAGCATTTTTCAATTCACCTCATACAAGTACTGTACTGCAATCTCTTTATCATGAAAGTACAATTTACAAATGTAGGTTTTTTTGTTATATAACTGCACTCGAAAACAAAACAGTAAAACTTTAGAGCCTACAAGTCCACTCCCTCCTACTTCTTGTTCAGCCAATCGCTAAGAGAAACAAGTTTGTTTACATGTACAGGAGATAATGTTGCCCACTTCTTAATTACGTCACCTGAAGGTAAGAACAGGCATTTGCATGGCACTGTTGTAGCTGGCGTTGCAAGATATTTACGTACCAGCTGTGCTAAAGATTCACATGCCTCTCCATGCTTCAGCCATCCTTCCAGAGAACATGCTGATGATGCTCGTTAAAAAAAAATGTGTTAATTAAATTTGTGTCTGAACTCCTTGGGGGAGAACTGTATGTCTCCTGCCCTGTTTTACCTGCATTCTGCCATATATTTCATGTTATAGCAGTCTCTGATGATGACCCAGCACATATTGTTCATTTTAAGAACACTTTCACTGCAAATCTGACAAAATTCAAAGACGGTACCAATGTGAAATTTCTAAAGATAGCTACAGCTCTCGACCCAAGGTTTAAGAATCTGAAGTGCCGTCCAAAATCTGAGAGGGACGAGGTATGGAGCATGCTTTCAGAAATCTTAAAAGAGCAACACTCTGATGCTGAAACTATAGAACCCAAACCACCAAAAAAGAAAATCAACCTTCTGCTGGTGGCACCTGATGCAGATGATGAAAATGAACATGCATCAGTCCGCAGTGCTTTGGATCGTTATAGAGTAGAACCCGTCATCAGCATGGACACATTTAGCGCATCTGGCATGTAAATATCTTGTGACACCGGCTACAATAGTGCCATGCAAATGCCTGTTCTCACTTTCAGGTGACATTTTAAACAAGTAGCAGGCAGCATTATCTTCTGCAAACGTAAACAAATTTGTTTGTCAGAGCTATTGGCTGAACAAGAAGTAGGACTGATTGGACTTCTAGGCTCTAAAGTTTTATATTATTTTATTTTTGAATGCAGGGTCTTTTTGTACATAATTCTACATTTGTAAGTTCAACTTTCATGATAAAGCGATTGCACTACAGTACTTGCATTAAGTGAATTGAAAAATACTATTTCTTTTGTTTTTTATAGTGCAAATATTTGTAATAAAAAATAAATATAAAGTGAACACTGTACACTTTGTATTCTGTGTTGCAATTGAAATCAATATATTTGAAGATGTAGGAAACATCCAAAATATTTAAATAAATGGTATTCTATTATTGTTTAACAGCACTAATTAATTTTTTTAATCGCACAATTAATGTTTTTAATCGCTTGACAGCCCTATGAAAATACCCTCTACTCTGCTGGCCACCTAACCATAAATGCAACAGGAACAGCAGGTTTATTTGTGATTGTGGACCTAATATACATATTGCTTTGTCCTGTTGTTCTGCTGCCTCACTCTGTTAATAGTTAATGGAGACAATATTGAAGTATACATCCACGATTTCTAAATTTCCTGCTACCTCTTAAGAATGGAAGCTGTCAGGATCAGCATAGGAAAAATCTCATAGACTCATAGACTCATAGACTTTAAGGTCAGAAGGGACCATTATGATCATCTGGTCTGACCCCCTGCATGCTGCAGGCCGCAATACCCTTCCCTGGACTCTTCCGTTGAAGTCCCCAATCCTGTGTTTTAGTGACTTCAATCGGCTGAGACCCTCCTGCTAGTGATCCCTGCCCCATGCTGCGGAGGAAGGCGAAAAACCTCCAGAGGCTCAGCCAATCTACCCTGGAGGAAAATTCCTTCCCGACCCCAAATATGGCGATCAGTAATACCCCGAGCATATAGGCAAGAGTCTCTAGCCTGACCCTTGTTGGCCATTATGCTATTCATGTACCGTTGCTTGGTTTTCCTTGGCTACTATGTTTTACCATTAAACCATTCCCTCCATAAACTTATCCAACTTAATCTTAAAACCAGACAGGTCCGTCGCCCCCACCGTTTCCCTCGGAAGGCCGTTCCAATATTTCACCCCTCTGACGGTCAGAAACCTTCGTCTAATTTCAAGCCTGAACTTCCCCCCGGCCAGTTTGTATCCATTCGTTCTCGTGTCCACATTAGTACTAAGCTGGAATAATTCTTCTCCCTCCCTTATATTAACCCGTCTGATATATTTGAAGATAGCAATCATATCCCCCCTCAGCCTTCGCTTTGTCAGACTAAACAACCCAAGCTCCTCTAATCTCTTTTCATACGACAGGTTTTCCATTCCTCTGATCATCTTAGTCGCCCTTCTCTGCACCCGTTCCAGTTTGAGTTCATCTTTTTTAAACACTGGAGACCAGAACTGCACACAGTACTCCAAATGAGGTCTCACCAGCGCCTTATACAACGGAAGCAGGACCTCCCTATCCCTACTAGATATACCTCGCCTAATACATCCCAAGACCGCATTGGCTTTTTTCACCGCCACGTCACATTGTCGACTCATAGTCATCCTGCGGTCCACAAGGACCCCTAGGTCCTTCTCCTCTTCCGTTACTTCTAACCAATGCGTCCCCATCTTGTAATTAAAATTTTTATTAGTCATCCCCAAGTGCATCACCTTACACTTTTCACTATTAAATTTCATCCTATTTCTGACACTCCAATTCACAAGCTCATTCAAGTCTCCCTGCAGGATATCCCTATCCTCCTCCGAGTTTGCAACTCCTCCCACCTTCGTATCATCCGCAAACTTTATCAGCCCACTCTTGCAATCGGTCCCAAGGTCAGTTATAAATAGATTAAATAAGATGGGTCCCAAAAGTGACTCCATACTCCATCCTCAGAAAAAGGATAGTTTGTCAGATTTTAGACTTCATAGTGAAATTTGAAGAACCTATAACAGTAAAAAAAACATTTTTTTCATTTCTATTTTCATATTTTCTTGTATTTTATACATGACTATTCTGCACAATGTATTTACTCAAATGGGACAATATGGCCATGTTGTTATTTTAGGACTGCACCAATAATGGTGATTCCTACTGTACAAAGATCTGCAGTTTTCAGCTTTTGGCAAATCTGCAATTAGAATAGCTGTATTCTCTTCACGTCTCTATTTACTTAATTCAGAAAATATTTTATTCTTATTTCTGAAAATGATCCAGTGAGAAAGAAAAGTAATAAAATATTGTTTTCTGCAGCCTATTAAGGCTGTGGATATTTTAGTTGACTGAATAATTATATGAGGGTCACATATATTAAGAAAGAAATCCCTCTAGGGGTACTTGATTAGTTAATGTACTCCTTCTGTGTGTTAGCAATATGGCAGATCTAGTTAGCCTCTTCAGTTAATTATTCACTCTGTTGTGCTACCATTTTAAAAATACAGGAGCAATTATATTCATGCCTGTAATCTATTAACTTGAGGTCTCCGCAAGAGAAACAGATTCCCCAATACTTCAGTTTTTACTAAAATAACTTGTAAATGCAAATCTTTATAGAAAGGTTCTGAAGATTGCAGTTTCGCTAATAATATTTTTACTGATACTGCCTGTAATGCAAAACAAGCAACTTCATTTGAATTGACAAAAACTTCATTCTCAGAGTATTTACTGATCTCAGATTGATGTACAAGGGGGATTTATGCATCTAACTCCTATGAAGAAACTGAGAGAGACTCACAGGTTTTAAATATACAAATACACACATACATTTTCATCATAAATAAAATGTCTTTTCAAAAGTGATTCATAGTATACCTGTCATATATCAGAAGCTACTATACAAATTGATCAATGGCTTGGAAAGCTGAGTAATAATGGGTTTATCACTGTACTGGACATGAAAATAATACAGAAGGGTCATTTACAAACAGCTAACGGACCCTTTGCTAATAAATCTCCACCTGCTGAATGCTCCAGGAAAATCTACTATCTCCACGAAGAAAAAAAGTATTTAAATTGCTTTTCAACAATCTTATCTGATATGTACTGGCCCAATAGAAAACATGGGATGAATTTATAACTTTCCAGAGTCTTTACAAAGCCTTTTAAATATTTTCTCTAAAGTTTCACCTACAGGCAGGTAACCAAGATGATCAGTAATACCTAAATCTCTTTGAAATTAAACAAACTTTTAAAATGTCCCCATAGCAGGAATCTATTTAGGATTTCTAGTCTCTCAAAATCTGGTCTCTAATTGTCCAATTTACTTTTTGATGAACAAGGATACTTTAAAAAAATCAGAATAGCGAACTTGCATTCTTGGAGGTGTGCCAACAACACCCTTATAGCCAACTGACTAAAAAAGTAAAATGCACATAGCTCTTGCTAATGCCTCCCTCCCTCAGTGCTAATGCACTATCTAGCGCATAAAGTCATAGCCACGGGTGCTGATTTATTTCTATCCACAGGCTGACTGTGTCCAGAACCAATCTTGGGGGCTCACATGCACAGTCCCACTGTATTGAGGATACAGATGTGTCAAGAGTAACTACAGGTCTCATTATTTCCCCCCCTCTCCCTTGTAGAGATAAAGTCTTACATATTTTGACAATTAAAAGTCTCTCCCTGTTGCCCTCTGGATTGGCCTTGGGGTAGGAGTGTAGATGAAATGCACAAACAGAAGTCACATTGTTTGCAGTGATAGACTTTCCCTGGTTTCTCTGTTAGGAAGTGAAGGAGCAGTTCAAGAGAGGCAGTGTGGTCTAATGGATTAAGCACAGGTTTAAGAATAATCAACTCCACATGCTGGGCCCTCACTTCTCCCACGGAATGTGGCTGGTAGTGATCTCAAGATTCCCACTCCTCTTCCTTCCTTTTACATAAAATGAATCAGTACAGAACAATCTTACAAACCAACCCCAAAATATTTGGTCTGGCCTTGGGAACAGTGGTGCGATCACTGTACGCAGGAGTC
The DNA here is from genome assembly GCF_013100865.1 of Trachemys scripta elegans. Classification (NCBI taxonomy): domain Eukaryota; kingdom Metazoa; phylum Chordata; order Testudines; family Emydidae; genus Trachemys; species Trachemys scripta. The sequence goes on along the minus strand of NC_048298.1, from coordinate 28,413,242 downwards.
AGGAAGGTTGGTGGTGCATGCAAAAATTGTTTTTCAGGCCCATACAAAAATGCCAAGGCCTGCCGTGTCTATGCTAATGAGTTAGATGAGCTGTCCCTCTATGTTTCACCCTGCAATATACCTGACATATGAGTCATGTTTATGTAACAGATCAAACATGCAACATCTCTTCTAGCCTCTTCTCTGTGGAAACTCACCCGCCTCCCAATTCCTTGTTGTCAACTAGACAGTTATGCTGGCTGCAAATTTCTCATGGCATACGTTTGGGTTTTTATTTTTGTGGGTTCTTTTCATCCCCTGGTGCCACTGTCTGCCATGGGGTTCCCTACATTTGAGAGAATCAATGTATCATATTTTTCCTGTAAAAACATTTTGATACTCCAATTTTCTTCTCAGGTTTCCATGGCAACTTCTGCAACATAAACAGCCTTGCTGGCAGTCTCAAGGGACTGAAATCTCTATCTTCCTTTCCTCCACCATACAGATATTCTTGATTTGGAACATACTGTACTTGTGAATAATTGTCATTCACTGTAAACACACATGCAGTGTTATTGCTACAAAATAGGAACAGAGGAAACATTTAAAAAATATCTACAGTATTCTACAGAAGTAGTCCAAAACATTACAAGTTATAGTAATTTTATGATGTTTAGGGGCCATTACTGAAGAATAACGCAGATTTTGTTTTTATTTAAGAAAAAAAACCGCAGGGCTTTCTATAGGTCATTCTAGTCTTACACAGTCTGCCAGCCATGCCTTACTTAGGGGAAGAATACTACCAACTTGTGAGTGGGAATTATACCTTCAGAAGAGATATGAATGTACACTGCAAAGAAACTATATATGTGTATGAATTGGAGATACTGACAGAGTACAGAATTCCTCTTTGGGATCATCTAAACAGCTTTCCATCTTAAATATACATAGGATTCTTAAGGGGATTGTGCCAACATCAATCCAGCTTCAGACAGAATAACTTTATCAAATGAAAAAAAAAGACACATATTGAAGGATGCAGAGGAAGGCAATTTCTGCCCTAGTGTCAGTATGTACACACTACATGAGGGTACCATTTCTTAATAAGAAACTAAATGTACAGCTATTAGATACCTATTACTCTGAATAACAATTTTGGGCCTAATTCTCAGTCCTTACTCAAGTTTAGTGAAAATTCTACCTCTTCTCGTTTTATAGAGATTTTTCTGCACAGGGAGCCCAGGATTTGAGAAACCAGCAAAGGGCTGCACTAATGTGCACTTAGGCTAGCTTGGAACCCAGATCCCTGGGGATTCCCTGTGAATCATCATGCAGCAGGGACCTGGGAGCAAACAGGGCCACTTTCCTGGTCCATAGCCATTCCCCTACATGTGCATATGGGGGAGAGTGTGAGGAACTGCAGAAGCTACTCCACCACAGAGGCTAGAACAGAAGCTCTGAGTGGCTCATGTGCCACTTCACATCCTGCAGGACCTACCTTTGGAGAATTTCTCCAGCACACAACCCCGATTATCAATGCAATGGGGCCAAGATTTGGGGCTAGCAAAAGCTGTACATGCTTGTAGCGAGGCGGTGTGGCTCCCCGCCACCCTGGAGGGGGAAGAGCCCATTCGGAGGCTGGAGTGGATGGAGCTAAGGAGCTCAGAGCCCGCCCCTCAGAGGGTCAGGCGACGATCCGGAAGTATAAAGGCTTGCCCTCAGAGCTCAGTAGGGCCCCAGCCGCTGGAGAGACCAGATGTCTCCAGCCTAGCTCATGGCTGGGAAAACCCTGCAGCCCAAGGTGGCTGCCAGGCCTGCCCTGCACCCGATATCCGGAGGAGCTGCTGGGCCTGCCCTGTGCTCGCTATCTAGAGGAGCTGCCAGACCTGCCGATCAATCCCTGCCTTGACAAACCCACGATCCTGGATCCCCCAGAAACTGACACCAGGACCCAGGTAGCCCTGAGGGGAAGTGTGGAAGTAGCCTGGGGGCAGCTGACCCCAGTCTAGCTGCAGCACTGCCAGAGCCTATGTCGGTGTGTTGCAGCCAGGATCCCCACTGACAGCAGCAGGTCTTCTGCCGCTGCTAGGGCCCCGGGCTGGGATGCAGTGGAGTGGGGGGGCCTGCGTCCCCCCTGCCACCCAACTCGTGGGTGGCAGACTCCCCCTCTCCCTTGCCTGAGGAGGCTGGGACTTGTTGTTGCCCCGCCCTGATCTAGGGCCTGGACTTAATCCTTTTGTACTTGTTGCTCAGCCCTGACTGAGGGCCTGAGCCCTTGACTCAGTGTTTGTTGCTCCGCCCTGACCTCGGGCCTGGGCTTAATCCTGTTGCTTCCAATTACAGCAAGGGCTGTCGAGGGAGACCCCCCCCAGGCTCAACAGGGTGTAGTGAGCCGGTGTGGCTCCCCGCCACCCCGGAGAGGTTGAGCCCCGGCAAGCCCTTGTACAATGCTAAATGTCGAAATGAGGCTATATTTTATAGACTTATAATGTGAGTGTAAGAGTAGGGGTCAGAGCTGGGCTGGGCCCACACATCAGGGACAGTAGTCAGTGAGCAGGGGTCATAGAAATCGCTAGCGCTGGGTTCAATAAGCAAGACTCGGGGTCAAAGTCAGGTCAGGGTCGCAGACCAGAGATCAGAGGTAGTACCAGACTGGAATCGGGAGGCAAGATCAGATTCGGTCTGGGATCAGAGAAGAAAGGTCAGGAGCCAAGATGAGGTCTGGAGTTACAGCAGGCCTGAAGACTGTATTGTTGCACAGAGAACTTCCTGCAGCACCCTCCAGGCTTAAATAGTGTGGATGGCCAATCAGGGGGCCACAGGGTACTGTCACTCCAGATCCCTTCAGTGGTACTTCCTGTGGTGCCTAATCTCCACAGTGCTCCCTGGCTGTGGCTCTGTATGACTTCCTGGTGGCATTGTGAGAATGTCAGCTGTTCCAGGCTCTGCAGACCCAGATTCTCATCTCTGCATCATTACATTACCGCCCTCTTCAGGGGTGCCCTCCCTCTGGGTGGGCACTGGACCTGGTTTATGCGGGTCATCTTGATGAAACCTTTTTACTGGAACATGGACATGGGCAGTAGCTTCCCAGGAGTGTTCTTCAGGACTGTACTACCTCCCAGCCAATTAGGTAGTACAGTCTCCCGCTCTGCAGTTTAGAGTCCAGTATAGCGTGGATTATATATTCCTCATGCCCTTAGACTTGGATTGTCAGGGGAGGCTGTTGGGACTGATCAGGAAAGGGGTCTCTCTAGAAAGTTTCAGGAGGGATACATGGGGGGGGGAACATACATAGGATTCTTAAGGGGATTGTGCACAGCCCTGTACAGAGGGCAGTGGCTCAACTCGAGCCTGGAGCACAGAATTCTCTTCCTGGAACCGTGTTAACTGCTCAAGGAGTATCTGACTTTCCTCTAAGAGCTGTGCCATCTGGAACTGCAGCAGATGATTCTTGGTTTGGAGTTGCATGACCCGCTCCTGCAGGTCTGGTGCACCATGGGGTCTAATGGGTGATGGTAGACCCATCCCTTCCATATCCTTGTTAATGGGCTCCTGCAGAGGAGGTTGGAAGTGGGTCTAGGCAAACTGTAAGAGACTGGGGCATAGGCGGTCCGGTCACAGCTGGTCTGGGTCCACACATCAGGGACAGTAGTTGGTGAGCAGGAGTCAGAGGAATCACCAGAGCTGGGTTCGTTAAGCAAGAGTCAGGGTAAAAGTCAGTCTGGGATTGGAGACCTGCGGTAGTACCAGACTGGAATCGGGAGGCAGGATCAGGGTCAGAGTCAGGCTGGAGTCAGAGACCGGAGATAGTACCAGTGTAGAGTCATGAGGCAAGAGTCAGAGTCAGGCTGGGACTGGAGACCAGAGATAATGTGAGGTCTAGAGTTGCGGCAGGCCTGAAGTCTTTGTTATTGCCCAGACAACTTCCTGGGGCACCCGCCAGGGTTAAATAGGGTGGCTGGCCAATCAGAGGGCTGCAGGGTACTGTCACTCTGGGTTCCTTGTGAGGTGCTTCCTGTGGTGTCTATTCTCCACAGTGCTCCCTGGCTGTTGCTGTGCATGGCCTGCAGGTGGCACTATGGGTATCACCTGTCCTAGCTCTGCAGATCTGGATTCTAGTTCCCACATCCTTACAGTGAGTATTGTAGTAGGTTTTCTTCCTCTTAGGCAGGATTTTCAGAGTAACTATAAACCTACATGAGTCTAGTTCTCTGGTGAAATGTTTAGATCATTGCCTTTACAATAACTTCTCTGATGGAACAGAAGTATTTTTTACCTTCATATCTTATTTGTGTCAACAGACTTTGTAAAGAAGAGTACTATGGAAGCATAAATCAGGAATATAAAACATTACAGATGCCCATTTCATTGCAAGTTAAACAAGAAAACTGCTTAATAAATAAGTTTGATTTATCTAGCAATTATCTGTAACAAGTTTATGTCTCCATTTAAGTCTTACTGTATACTATTACATCTTCTCTAGCTACAGAGATGGTACTTAACCTTTGTTTCATGTACTCTACCATTTTGACCCTGAATATGAAGAAAGATCTATTATGACAAATAAAGGCATATGGGAGCTCCTCTGAAAATCAAGATTGTGCAAGCAACAGGGGAAATATTCACTATATGCTCAAGAGCATGATGTAAGGCTCTGTAGGACTAGAACCCAGGTCTGTTGAGCCTGGGATAGTTGACATTCCCACATCACCACTGGGAGGCTATACAAAGTTTAATCCAAGGAACACTCTGGAGATTAGGCACCACAGGACGTACCACCTAATGATCCATACTGACAACACCCCGTGGCCCTGTGTTTGGTCTATGAGCATTATTTAACCCTAGAGGTTGCTTCAGAAAGTTGTCTTGAACAACCACACAGGCTTCTGGACTGCTGTGAATCCAGACTACACCTCACTTTCTGATCTCTGGTTTCCAACCCCAGGCTGACTCTGACTTTTGTTTATCAGTCCCAGTTCTAGTCATTATTCCAGTCCCTGCTCGCTAGCTACCGCCTTGTGGCCGTCCTTGACTGGTGAACACCAGCCGAGACTGCCTACACCCTGGTCCTTTACACATGAGATTTTATAGCCTTTATTTTAGATTTGCTTTTTAAATACATATTTTATTGGTCACAAAATTATCCAACCACTTTTAAAATCAAGCCACAATATGGTGATGCAGCAAAGCAGCAGTGTTGCTTTTTCATAAGTGAATAAATATAATATCCCTCAATCTAATGGAATTATATCACTCACCTCTATGCCTGGAACGGCCCAAGAGATTGGACATAACATTTTAATGTATAGAGAAGAAAGATGAGGTCCTTTTTAGAGACACTTTACACTTATTATTTACTGAGTTAGTTTGATATTTTCATTTCCTCTGAGCCCTGGGCAGTTGTGACTCATCATAGCTAAGGCACCTGATTTTGAAGTTGGAGAAAGACAAAAAATAGCTCCAATAAAAACTTTTAAAACTTTTCTAAAACACTTTTTTATGGAACATGTGGCATAAGCAAAATACATGGTAGTGAGATGAGGTAGAAAGGTTTTATCAGCAGTCATGGATGACCTATATAATTCCCTTGTGGCTTCACACCATCCCAAACACATGTTGATAAAAACTTTACACTACACTATCACAGGTTCTTGGTCATAAAGTGATTGCCTTATAAAAGTTAAAACTATACAGAATCTTTCTAAGGGTAGGGAAATGCTTTGCTACCTCATGCACAAGGGCATGGTAACTGCTGATGTTTTAGTGGGAACCTCTCTGTGTGTATACATATATATTCACACGCAAGCACAAAGTATACAGTGTTGCCACTTTAAAAATGTGGGAACCCACAAATTCTTGCACACACCATGCAGCTGACATTTTAGACTTGTTCAGCTGAGTGACTAAGCCTATCAGCTTTGCCTTAATTTTAAAATGTTTGAACAAAGGTAAGTGTAGTGAGTCGGTGTGGCTCCCCTCCTGCCCAGAAGAGGGAGCCCACGTGCGGGCACCAGAGTGGGTGGGACCACCATCACCTGTCCCCGCCCCCCGGAAGTCAAGGGGCGGGACAGGAAGTATAAAGGCCGGCTGCCAGAGCTCAGTCGGTGGCCAGCCACTGCAGGGAGCAGACGTGTGGCTGGGAGCTCCCGGCCAGGAGACCGCCGAAGACCGAGGCCCGGACCCTAGCTGGCCCGAGCTACCCCGGGCACGCTATGAGGAGGAGCCACCGGAGCCCGTCCGCTCCCGTCACTGGGAGAATCCCTGGGAACCCCACCCCACCAACCCTGAGGGTGAGACTGTACCCGAACCCCTCCGCCCCTGCTGCTACCCAGAGGAGCCGCCTGAGGACCGTTGGCCTGACTTCCCGGCAGAGCTACCGGACCTGCCACCGAGCCCGGGCAGAGAGGAGCCCATGCAGATGGACTGGCCCGAGCCTGGCGCGACGAACGAGGTAGGCTTTGAGGGGGATCGTGGAAGTAGCCCGGGGGTAGCCGACCCCGGTCCGGCTGCAACCGAGTGTGAGCCTATGTCAGTGTGTTGCGGTCTGGATACCCCACTGACCAGCAGCGGCAGTAACCGCTGCTTGGGCCCTGGGCTGGAACGCAGTGGAGTGGGTGGGCCTGCGTTCCCTCCTGCCACCCCCGCTCACAGGTGGCAGGCTTCCCCCTCACCCAACGCTCGGCTACAGAAAGCCTAGGCGTGCCATACCTGAACTGCTTGCGCGCTCAGCCCCCTGCAAACAAGGGCCTGAGCTTAGCTGTGGTTGCCCCGCCCTGATCCAGGGCCTGGGCTCCTGAACTGTTTAGTCGCTCAGCCCCTGCAAACAAGGGCCTGAGCTTAACTGTGTTTGCCCCGCCCTGATCCAGGGCCTGGGCTCCTGAATTGTTTAGTCGCTCAGCCCCTGCAAACAAGGGCCTGAGCTTAACTGTGTTTGCCCCGCCCTGATCCAGGGCCTGGGCTCCTGAACTGTTTGCTCGCTCCGCCCCTGCAGTCAAGGGCCTGAGCTTTACTGTGTTTGCTCCACCCCTGCAGTCAAGGGCCTGAGCTTTAACTGTGGTTGCTCCGGCCCTGCATCAAAGAGCCGGAGCTTCGGGACTAACTGACGGCTTGTTCCAACAGTAGTGAGTCGGTGTGGCTCCCCTCCTGCCCGGAAGGGTCGAGCCCCGGCTAGGACCTATTACAGTAAGGTTTAAAGAAACTATTTTAAAAGAAAATGAAACTTCACAGCTTCTAATGCAACTGGAGGGCATGGGAGAAGGGGAAATTGTCTCAGAAGAAAAAATCCAAAACAACAGGGAAATGTAAAGTGTCCTTAGAGTTGGTCCTCGTGGTTTGCCACTCTCTTTAAGTGCTGCAACACAAACATATGTGTGTACAGCTGTGTCAATACACAAACATACCCACTATATCTTGCCTTTTTAGTCACTTCATCTGAGCAGCACAGAAGGCTGCATAATTAATGTATTTCAAAGCTATCATTCAGTCATAGCACGAGTACTAATTTTTCATCGTTCTTTGCAATTAGTGTTCCGAAAAATCTGATGTGACCTTTAAGGCAACCATCATAAGTACTTCACTCCTAGACAGCTTTTATTTTCCTTGAAAAATGAAGTCTACATGGGACCTTTTTCATACTGGAAATGCATATTGTACATTATAATGAAATAATAATGTCAAAAATACCAGTCAAAAGATCAATTTTCTGGAAAGATGTTTAAGAATACCATTTTCAATTAAAGCATAAATGCTCACAGCAGCTTGAAATTAAATTCTGATTGAGGCAAGTTATGAATTAAGGACCATAAACTCTCAAAGTGACATACCTGCCCCATGCTGCTGCCATTGTAGATTCTTTCTTAACCGGAACACATGAGGACTCAACAACACTTGACTTGTTCAATTTGTAGCAGAGACCACAATCTGGATCTAGCATGCATCCATTACAATAACTGAAAAAGAGAAACAAACAGACACGCTAAACAATATTTTCTTCACCTATACATGTGAAGTGAAACACTTACAAAGAGTTTGTACTGAATATGCCTATTTAAAAGCATGAAGTTGTGTTAGTCTTTTCTTCTTCTGTGCCACATTCTAGTGAACGGGCGGTTCTGCGTCCCCTATCAGTGCTATTGTGAATAGTAAAATAATGCATACTAAATTGCAGCTGATCAAATACTGGGGTTCTAGGAAAATACACGTGGAACATTTTTGGTCGAGAAACAGAGAAAGTACTTGTAAGGCTTGGTCTACACTACCCGCCCCAATTCGAACTAAGGTACGCAACTTCAGCTACGTGAATAACGTAGCTGAAGTCGAAGTACCTTAGTTCGAACTTACCTTGGTCCACACGCGGCAGGCAGGCTCCCCCGTCGACTCCGCGGTACTCCTCTCGCCGAGCTGGAGTACCGCAGTCGACGGCAAGCACTTCCGGGTTCGACTTATCGCGTCCAGACTAGACGCGATAAGTCGAACCCAGAACTTCGATTTCCAGCCGTCGAACTAGCTGGTAAGTGTAGCCAAGGCCTAAGTGTGTGAGAATGGTGAAGACCCCAGACATAGAAAAAGCAAATCTCTCCTAATCTTTATACAAAGGTGAGTAAATGAATCAAATGATTTTAAGAGGAATTTAACCAGAAGCTAAATTTAATTAAAATCTACATGAATAAATAACTGACATATTTGTACATTAATCTTACATACCAAATGGTTAAAATGAATGGCTAACACACAGTGACAATTATAGTTACAATGCCCATATATGTTGAATCCTCTTAAACCACTGTATGAGAAAATAATCTTGCAGAAAGAAAATAGTAGCTGTAAAGCTATTTGTTTCATAGCCTCTCTTCTACAACATAAAAGGCAGGGAAGAAGAACGATGGTCCAGTGATAAGGGTGGTAGTTTGGGCCTTAGAACAGTGGTACTCAACCAGGGCCCCAGGGCCCCCTGGGAGGACGTGAGCAGATTTCGGGGTGGGGGGGCAGCAAACGAGGCCAGCATTAGACTCGCTGCAGCCCAGGGCAGTAAGCCATAGCCCCACCGCATGGGGCTGAAGTCCAGAGCTATGAGCCCCATCACCTGGGGCTGAAGCTGAAGACTGAGCAATATAGCTTTGTGGGGGACCCTGTGGCATGGGACCCCAGGCAATTGCCCTGCTTTCTACCCCCTAACGCCAGCCCTGGCTTTTATATTCAGAAAACCAGTTATTGTGGCACAGGTGGGCCATGGAGTTTTTATAGCATGTTGGGGGGGCCTCAAAAAGAAAAAGGTTGAGAATCTCTGCCTTAGAGGATCAGCTTCAATTCCTTGCTCTGCCAAAGACTTTTTGTGGTGGACTTGAGCAAGTCACTTAGTCTCTCTCTACCTCAGTTCCCATCTGTAAAATGGAGATGACAGCACTTCCCTATCTCCCTGGGGTGTTGTGAGGCTACAACACATTAAAAATTGTGAGGTAAACAGATACATATTCCCTATTATCGGAGTAAGTAACAAAGAGATAGAGTAGCCTGTTCTTCCCCCACCCCCCTCCACTATCTCTCTCAGCAGAAAGAGAAGAGCAGTGGCATAGACATAGAATCAAAGAAGCATGCTGACATTTTTTTCATTTCTAAAAATTTATTATTTTTAAATTAATATATTTTTTATTCTGATGTGGCTTCTGGAAATTGAAAACCCAAATTTTATTCTGCCTTTGGGAACTTGGTAATGTATATACTGCAGCTTTTGAATTAATAATATAGCATCTAAATACAAAATCTGACTGCTCCAAGTGTTGTGGTCCCTTTCATATTCATGATTTGATCTTTAAAGTTTACTTGCATATAATTAGATGAATATATCATGTATGGTATTAAAAGCAACAGTGAAAAGGAAAAATAAGCTGAACAACTAAATAAACATTCTAAAATAAATACCAGCAGTAAATAATAGTAATAATAATAATTTTTCTTTAAAAAAAGCATGAATAAAATAAATAAAAGATAGCTGTGCTGTTTGAATCAAGTCTACCAAAAAGGAACATACTTTATCTTATGATACATGCTTTCAGGACAGAAATTCAGTTATGTTTTGTAAGCCATTTAGGGATGGGATTGTCTATTTTCTGTGTTTTAGAGCACCCAGCAAAATGGGGCCCCAATCTCAAACTGGGCCTTTGGACCCCATCATAAGGGGGAAGGATAGCTCAGTGGTTTGAGTATTGGCCTGTTAAACCCAGGGTTGTGAGTTTAATCCTTGAGAGAGCCACTTAGGGATCTGAGGCAAAAATCAGTACTTGGTCCTGCTAGTGAAGGCAGGGGGCGGGACTTGACCTTCCAGTTCTATGAGATAGGTGTATCTCCATATTATAATATAAATATTTACTACTGCTGCTTTGTTGCTATGTTTCAGTTGCAAGAATTTGAAAAAACATACATCCTAACACCACATTACTCCAGGTAAAGTATTTTGGAGCATTTAGAGTTTTTTTTATATGGATTTAAAGGAGCAAACTGTAAAACTATATAAAAGTTACTATTACATTTACCTTCTTAGGGGCCTGTGACCCTGCACTGACCCAGCTGGAGTTAATTGCACACTGTGGGCTGAAGAGGCCACGCCCCCTCACCCCTGCTGGGCATGCTCAACCTAGAGACAGAATATAAAAGGGAGTGGCCCAGCTCAGTTTGGGTTGGCTGAGCAGGAGAGTGGACACATGCTGCCAGCTCCTGCCAGAGAATTACTGGAGCTACAAACTGTGGCGGCCGAGCCAATGGGATCGATGGTGGAACCCCTGATAACCCCAGAGGACAAGAGTGAGCTGGAAGGTCAACACCCCATGAGAACTGACAGAGCAAAAACCATGGGTAGGAAGCGACCCGGGAAACATGACTGTTAAAATAGGAAACAGAGCTGAACCATGGACTACTGGTTTCACAGGGTGCTGGGTCAAGACCCAGTGTAGAAGAATGGGTCTGGGACCCTGCTACCATACCCCACACCTACTGCAGTGTGTGGGCACTGCTCAAGGACTCTGGCCACTGGGCCACACTGCCCCTGAGAGCAAGAGCAGCCTTGAGGACTCTGGCCACTAGGTTGAGCTGCTTTGCTTTGTAGACTAGGACAGCAGTACCTAGTCTAGCCACTTGAACCATAACCCCTATTTTGTCCCATGCGACCAGACACCCCATGATGGGATGTATCTATGCCACGACAGTGCCATGTCTGCAGTCCTTACTCACATGAATGACAAATGCTGCAGGAATGTACCCTAGAACGTATTCCCTCTCTGATCTTTCAGAACCTGAATCTGCTGACCTGCAGAGCACCGTTTAAGATCTTGTTGAGGCTTCTTGTGATGGTGGTACATAATTCATGGCATGAGGAGTAGGGATGCATTGGAGAATCAGAGGGGGTGACCTGCAATTTATTTGTTCTCTCAAGCTCTATGGAGACTCCTGTCACTAAGCAATTAACATTTTTTTAAATGAAGGTAATTTCCATTAAAAAAATTCATTAAACTGTTAGGCTGTAATATTTATCAATTACTTAAGGAGGGGAAAAAAAGACAATGTTGTATTTATCCTAAAATACAACAATAAAAAGTCTGGAAATTCCCGATTAAAATTAAACTTTAAAAAAATCCAACATTAGAAAGTGTCAATATATAAAATTAAGGAGACTGATTAGCTCTGCCCCGTATCACAAAAAAACAATCCTAGTCGTGATGTGCATTTTCATCATCACAATGACTCAGAAAAACTGACAAGTGATCTAACTGTACTACCTTCCTAGCGCAGATAGACTAACTTTACACTCAAATTGTGTACTCCAAAATCCCTCAGTTTCATAGGCGAATTAAACCAACAGTCAGATTTAGGGTATTTAAGAGGTCCATAGCTGCAGGGTTAAAATTTTACTTCTCAATGTCCTTCAAAATTGCCATAAAAATGTTTCTAAATTGCATTCAGATAAGATGAGTATGCAGGGTATTAGGTTGACAGGAGCTGGGGGCAGAGTTAAGGTTGTTTCAGTAAGCTTAACTGTGCACATCTCTGCTTCATTAAGTTTGGGATTTTTTTAAAATGTAAATGTTACCCTAGAATTTCCAGACCGTTGTGTTTTTGAGAAAATTAATATTTGTAAGGACATTTTCCCTTTATATAACACATAGTTTGCCTGGGATTAACCTATTAAATCAAATATTTTTTTACAGAATGATATAAACTGCAGAAAAGATGAGTTTTCAAAGAAAAAGAGGTAGTAGAGGGATAAATCAACTTTCCTTCACTCATCCTGATATATAAAGACACACAAATCTAATAATTTGTACAACAGAAATAGAAAAAACTTTCAGGGAGAAGTCAATTTGAAAGGTAATTTCATCATAAGAATATTTCTCTTACAAGATTTCATGAGAAAAATGTAGCCCTGCAATTATCAATTGCAAAAGGAAACAATTCCAATATTATATTAGAGAGTCTTAATTACATTTTGTAAACTACTATTTGACAGGAACAGAAGACTTCAAATAAACCAGGATAAAGAGTTTTTAAAAAATCGTAGAGGTGTATGTGTGGGCATGGAGATTTCACATATGGCATATAACGGGTGTATAAAAAATTGCATGACCTACTAGTGAAAATGATGCTGTGATGACAATGGAAGGCTATATTTTGGATTTTAACATTGTGATAACACATGCCATATGATTTCTTTTTAAGTGTGTGAAAACCCTCAAACTTAATACCATAGAGACACAGCTATAGACTGTATCATCTAGGCCAGTATCCTGGCTTCAAAAGTGCTCCAGCTGAAGCTGTGCCACATACTGCTGCTGTTGGCTCTCAGCAAGCCATCTGATGAGTTTCTTGACCTCCATTCTTTCTGGTTGGGAAGGTTCACCGTTTTATTGTCCAGCAGAAGGGGGAATTCGATTTGCTGCTGCACTGGGCTTGTCCCCCTGTTTCAGGGTTAGGGCGATACACTTGGTGGAGAATGCAGGTAGCGGTCCCTTGCTCTCGAGGGCAGAGGGAGACCACTCTGCCTCGCTACAGGCAAATGGTAAACAATAGTCTATAGAGGGAAGCTCCAGTACTCTGGGCGGGACAGAGCACAGTCTTTAGCTCAGAGCCCACTGGCTGGGACAGACAGCAATTAACAGTCTATAATGGCAGTCTATAAGGGGGCTCTGACCCTCTGGGTGGGGCATAACACAAACAATCTTTAGCCCGAGCCTTCTGTCTGGAACAGTCTATAGGTGCAGGCTTCTTGGTCTAGGATGAGTTTGTAACCACCCCAGGAGTGGGATGGCAGCTGTGGGGGAAGGGCAGGGAGACCCAGGCCCACCCTACTCCACCAGGTCCCAGTCCAGGGCCCTATCAGTGGTGGGCAGTCCTGCCACTGGGTTAATGGGGAAAGCCCCTGAACCAGGCTTCCTCACTTTCTGGTAGCACAGCTGACTCAAGGTCTGGCTCCCCCAGGCTACTTCCTACCCCACTTAGTCCTTGTCTACACTATGAGTTTAATTCGAATTTAGCAGCGTTAAATCGAATTAACCCTGCACCCGTCCACACAACGAAGCCATTTATTTCGTAATAAAGGGCTCTTAAAATCGATTTCTGTACTCTTCCCTGACAAGCGGTGTAGCGCCAAAATCGATATTGTCATTTCGAATTACGGTTAGTGTGGCCACAATTCGATGGTATTGGCCTCCGGGAGCTATCCCACAGTGCACCATTGTGACCGCTCTGGACAGCAATCTGATCTCAGATGCACTGGCCACGTAGACAGGAAAAGCCCCGCGAACATTTGAATTTCATTTCCTGTTTGCCCAGCACAGGAGAGCATAGGTGACCACAGAAAGCTCATCAGCACAGATAACCATGCAGGCCGATAATCAAAAAAGAGCACCAGCATGGACCGTATGGGAGGTACTGGATCTGATTGCTATATGGGGAGAGGATTCAGTGCTAGCAGAACTTAGTTCAAAAAGACGAAATGCCAAAACTTTTGAAAAAATCTCTAACGGCATGATGGAGAGAGGCCACAATAGGGACTCAGAGCAGTGCCGCGTGAAAGTCAAGGAGCTCAGACAAGCCTATCAGAAAACAAAGGAGGCAAACGGTCGCTCCGGGTCAGAGCCACAGAAATGCCGCTTCAACGCTGAGCTGCATGCAATTCTAGGGGGGGCCGCCACCACTACCCCACCTCTGACCGTGGATTCTGAGGCGGAGGTAATCTCAGCAGCCACACCTGAGGATTCCGCGGACGGGGAAGAGGAGGAGGAGGAGAAGGAGGAGGACGAGCTTGCGGAGAACACACAGCACTCCGTTCTCCCCAGCAGCCAGGATCTTTTTCTCAGCCTGACTGAAGTACCCTCCCAAGCTAGTACCCAAGACCATGACCCCATGGAAGGGACCTCAGGTGAGTTTACCTTTTAAAATATAAAACATGGCTTAAAAGCAAGCGTTTTTTAATGATTAATTTGCCCTGAGGACTTGGGATGCATTCGTGGCCAGTACAGCTACTGGAAAAGTCTGCCAACGTGTCTGGGGATGGAGCGGAAATCCTCTAGGGACATCTCCATGAAGCTCTCCTGGAGGTACTCCAAAAGCCTTTGCAGAAGGTTTCTGGGCAGTGCAGCCTTATTCCGTCCTCCATGGTAGGACACTTGACCTCGCCATGCTAGTAGCAAGTAATCTGGTATCATTGCATGACAAAGCCTGGCAGTGTATGGTCCCGGTGTTTGCTGGCATTCAAGCAACATCTGTTCTTTATCTCACTGTGTAATCCTCAGAGTGATATCGCTCATGGTAACCTGGTTGAAATACGGGAATTTAATTAAGGGGACAGAGGTGGCCGTTCCTACTGGGCTGTTTGCCTGTGGCTGAAAAGAAATCCTTCCCTGCAGTTAGCCAAGCGTGGGGAGGGGGGGAGGAATTGGCACTGAGCTTTTCGCCTTTGGTTAGCTGGGATCTTCCCTGATACCAGCGACGCGGTGGGGGGAGGGATAAAGCGATCATCCCAGAGAATTGGATGGGCGGGGGAGGGGAGGTGTTAGTTTGTTTTCTGCTGCTGAAGGTTAACAGGAAAACCGCAGCAGTCAATGGGCTTTGCTTGGTATGTGGGAAAGGAGGGCACAGAAGCCGAAAGACAATGGCTTACCATGGCCGCATGCAAGCCGAATTCTGTTGCCTGGACCTGCGTCTGTGATCTCTAACAGCAAAGCCACAGGCACTCAATATTAAGATGGAAAATGCGACCTCGTACTGAAATCACATGTGCTATGTAATGTGAATAGTATTTTTCACCGTGAAAGAGTATAAGCATTGTTCTGTAAAATGGGGCTGCTGCGTGATCAAACGGACATGCTCCGGCGTCTGGTGGAGTTTCAGGAATGGCAGCAGGCTAACAGAGTGCCGCTGCAGCCGCTGTATAACCTCCATCCCCCCTCACCATGTTCCATAGCCTCCTCACCCAGACATTTAAGAACGTGGGGGGGAGGCTCCGTGCACCCTCCCACTCCACCCTAGTGGACAGCCCAACCAAAAGGCTGTCATTATATTGAATTTTTTCAGTGGCCTTTACTTCCCTCTTATCCTCCTCCCAAACCTCATCCGGGTTACCTTGTCGGTTCTCTCCCTATGTTTATAATCAATTAATAAAGAATACATGATTTTTAAACGATAGTGACTTTATTTCCTTTAAAAGTAAGCTGTGATTTAAGGGGGGAGGGTGGTTTGCTTACAGGGAATGAGTCAATCAAGGGGGCGGGTTTTCAATAAACAGAACTTTCACACCGTAGCCTGGTCAGTCATGAAACTGGTTTTCAAAGCTTCTCTGATGCGCAGCGCTTCCTGGTGTGATCTTCTAATCGGCCTGCCATAATCAGCAGCCAGGCGATTTGCCTCAGCCTCCCACCCTGCCATAAAGGTCTCCCCCTTATTTTCACAGAGATTGTGGAGCACATAGCAAGCAGCAATAACAATGGGGATATTGGTTTGGCTGAGGTCTGACTGAGTCAGTAACGAGCACCAGCGACCTTTTAAATGGCCAAATGCACATTCTATCACCATTCTGCACTTGCTCAGCCTGTAGTTGAACAGCTCCTGACTCCTGTCCAGGCTGCCTGTGTATGGCTTCATGAGCCATGGCATTAAGGAGTAGGCTGGGTCCCCAAGGATAACTATAGGCATTTTAACATCCCCAACGGTTATTTTCTGGTCTGGGAAGTAAGTCCCTTGCTGCAGCCGTTTAAACAGAGTAGTGTTCCTGAAGACGCGAGTGTCATGAACCCTTCCTGGCCAGCCCACGTTGATGTTGGTGAAACGTCTCTTGTGATCCACAAGTGCTTGCAGCACCCCTGAAAAATACCCCTTGCGGTTTATATACTGGTTACCCTGGTGCTCCGGTGCCAAGATAGGGATATGGGTTCCATCTATCGCCCCACCACAGTTAGGGAATCCCATTGCAGCAAAGCCATCCACTATGACCTGCACATTCCCCACAGTCACTACCTTTTGTAGCAGCAGCTCAGTGATTGCTTTGGCTACTTGCATCACAGCAGCCCCCACAGTAGATTTGCCCACTCCAAATTGATTCCCGACTGACCGTAGCTGTCTGGCGTTGTAAGCTTCCACAGGGCTATCACCACTCGCTTCTCAACTGTGACGGCTGCTCTCATCTTGGTATTCTGGCGCTTCAGGGCAGGAGAAAGCAAGTCACAAAGTTCCATGAAAGTACCCTTACGCATGCGAAAGTTTGGCAGCCACTGGGAATTGTCCCACACCTGCAACACTATGTGGTCCCACCAGTCTGTGCTTGTTTCCCGGGCCCAGGATCAGCATTCCACGGCTAAAACCTGCCCCATTAACAGCATGATCTCCAAAGCACTGGTGCCCATGGTTTGATAGAATTCCATGTCCATGTCCTCATTACTCGCGCTGCCGTAGCCTACTCCTCGCCGCCTGGTTTTGCAGATTCTGGTTCAGCATAAACTGCACGATAATGCGCGAGGTGTTTACAATGTTCATGACTGCTGTCTTAAGCTGAGCGGGCTCCATGCTTGCCGTGGTATGGCATCTGCACTGTTCATCCAGGAAAAAGGCACGAAACAGTTGTCTGCCGTTGCTTCCCTGGAGAGGGGGGAGGATGTACCCAGAACCACCTACGACAATGTTTTTGGCCCCATCAGGCATTGTGATCTCAACCCAGAATTCCAATGGGCAGAGGAGACTGCGGGAACTATGGGATAGCTACCCACAGTGCAACGCTCCGGAAATCGACGCTAGCCCCAGTACATGGACGCACACCGCCGAATTAATGTGCTTAGTGTGGCCGCATACATTGGACTTTATACCATCTGTTTCCAAAATTCAAATTATATAAATCCGGATTAATCCCGTAGTATAGACATACCCTTAGTCACTGAGGCTCTGTTGAGTGGGGGTTTGGTCTTGTTGCCTTGCAGTCAGGCAGGGGCAAGTGCAGTTCTTTGTTGGGGGTCTTCTGTCCCCTCTGACAGCAAGGCCTTGGTCCACCCAGGGGCTGGTCTGGGATCCTGCACAGGACTCTGCTACCTGGAAGAGACATCTACTCTCTCCCGCTCTCCCGTGGCCCAGCACCTACTGAGCTCCAGGGCTCTCCTTTTATACTTCCTGTCCCGCCCTGGTATTTCCAGCGAGGGAGGTGGGCGGATTTGGCTCCATCCACCATGGAGAGTGTAGTGGTCCCTCACTCTCCAGCTCGGAGGAGGCCACTCTGCCTTGCTACTCTAACAAACAAGTTATTACAAAATTCAAACACGCAGGAGGAGAGAAGCGCATTGTAATTATTTCATTTAAAACATTTCTCTTTTAAAACCGTGTATAAACCATCAATTGCAGTGCATAAAAAAAATACAGAAAAGGACAACTGAATAAGTTAATGGAGGACCTCAGTCCTATGATAGTACAAACCATTCAATCTTCTCTCTGGGCATAAGGTCATTAGGACTACCTGGCATATAATGATAAAACTTGTAAAGTTACCTGTGTAAATACTCTCTTTGGGTGGTAAGAAAAAGAAGGGGTAGAAGAGGTCTCAGAGGAGAACTGTGAGTGAACCAAATAAAAGCTACCTTAGAGCAGTCAAACAGATTCCGAGGCCTGCAAGAGACTTCAGCTGAAGACCGAAGAGACAGATGAAATGGACGAGGAACCACCATTCAGGCCCCACCAGTTCATCTGAATAAACCACTTACGAGTCAGAATTAGGGGAAACAGAACTTCAGGGTCTCCATACGTCTCTAGAATTTTTCTTTCCTTTTATTAGGTCTGGCTCTGGGTGGAAATGTGGTCAAACGTATGTGACACTAGACAGGAAGTCAGGACACATGGATTCTACTCCTAACTCTGCCACTGCCTCGCTGCGTGAGGTAAGTCACTTAACAGTTTCGTGCCTCAGTTTCCCCATCTGAAAAAATGAGGATAATATTGTTCATCCACCTTTGTAACTTCTCAGTCCTGTACCAGTATTTTTATGACTAAAAATTTAATGACTCCAAAGTTCAATATCTTGAAGCCTGCACGGCTGGAAATGGGTGCTTTATACCACTGGGAGGAGAAATTCCCAGCTTCCCGAAGGGATCCTGCATTCACTTCTAGCTCTGAAAATGCCTGAGATCAGACTTTACAACTTGTGACATGTCCAGATATAGAAAAGCTTATGGCTCTCTCTCAGCTCTGTACAGTTGGATTGACAATAACTAAGGCACTGGACTTTACAGGGAGAGGGACATAAAAAATATTCCCAGTAAAATTGGAAATATTGAACTCTCTAAAATATACCTTGTCACTTTTGGAGGATAATCTGTATAAATCAATTGTGTGTGGCTAAGTCACATGTATAATGTGGCTACTTCAGTTCCATGCTAATAAAATAACAATTAAAGAATTGTAATAGTCCTGGCTTTAAAGTCTAATATATCTTGAAATATTTCAGTGCTTCTGTACAAGATTGTTCTTGGTCACTTCTGGCATCCAAGCACCAGAAACAGGCAAGAAACAAACAAGACCCACAGATTGCAAACCTTGGTAACAGAAGAGGGCCAAATCCCCTTGATTAAGCAGCAGTTATCCTATTTACCATCTCTTCCAGATGGATTATAGTCAAGACATTTTCAATAACCTACTAACAATACTTCAGTCATATTCCCTGTTCATGTCTCAGATCCAAGCAACAGTCAGACACTGGGAAAGACAAAAAATGCCCTGTCCTGGAAGGATAATAAAGAGATGTAAAGCTCAATGTCACCCCCATACTGATGGCACCACACCATATAATACCTCATTATCTCCTTTAGCGTTCTCACGAAAACAATGCACAGGAGGGTAAAAGAACAGAACCTTGTAGTAGGGCACACAAGAAAGCCTTGGGGCAGATGAGGAATTGCCCTAGGCTAGCCCCCTGGGTCCACTGCCCACAACTCCACATAACCTTACCCTGCAAATGCCAATGGCCATCATTGTCAGGGACCATGGGTCTCAAATCTGGAGCCTAGTAAGCTCCAACCTGCCACACAGCAACTTGCTAACAATTGCTAAGGCAAAGCTGAACCTCGACAGAAGACTCCAGTCCTGGTACCTGACTGGCAGAATGCTGGGGGTCCTGACTGGTCCACAGCGTCTATATAAATCCAGCACAAGAACAGGAAGTTGTCCATGCAACAGGGACCCACCTTGCTCTGGACTGTGAGCCTAGTGCTTCCTGCTCCTGCTTCCGCTCCCACTCTTGCTCCCCGGGCTTGACTCTAGTTATTGATTTGTGGTTCTCCTGCTTCTGATTGCCTGGTAACCTGACCCTGCCTGCCTCCTGACACTTGATTCTTGGTATGCCCTCTGGCCTATCTTAGACTCTGACCTCCTGATATCTGACCCAGCCTGACTCCTGCTTTGACCACTAGATCAGACAGCTCATCAGATGTCTTCATGCACAGTATCAAAGGCAACTGGTAGAGCTGAAGAAATCAGCATGGACTCTTGATCATGACCTGTTGTGATGAGAGCAACCATCAATTAGATCACTGCAGACTCTGCCATACCCCAGGCATAAAGCTAGACTGAAAGGAGTCAAGGAACTCCATGTACTTCAAGAACAGATAAACTCTCACCTGAATCTTGATTATATAAAATCCAGATGCGTTCCCCGAGCCAGTCTGATAATTAGGATTTACTTGTATTGCCAAAGTGGTTTTGCTGTGGGTACTTTTCATTTCTTCTCAATCGAAAGAAAACACACAATATTCTACCTTATCTGCCCCTTGCATTCTAGCATCCTAAAATAATAGGGTAGGAACAGGACAATAATAGGCAAGACTGTGAAAATACGGGGCTGGTTTCTTTAGTAAATATGTAATAAAAACTTATATAAGAGGTGACGGAACCTTGCTCTCTCCAGGGGGGAACTGACCATCATTTCCACCCACAGTGAACCAATGCTTCCTTCCCACAAGCTATCATCAGCCATGATGGATGTGGGTCCAAAATGCAAGTTGCAGCCAGAAGCTCCCCAAGCACGTCCAGCCCTTCAAGGATTCAGGGTGGCAGAAGCTCAAGCAGAGAAGATATCACATTTGTCCACTCTGAACACAGAATCAACCATCACAGATGCAGAAAATCTGAGCGTATAGGTGTAGTAGACCAACAGAGAGCTCAGACACCACAGCAAATGTGTATCTATGCAGAGAAAACTCAGATCCTCCCTACTAGCTGGAACTGTTCTGGAAATTAGTGTTCTGCTTCTAGCCATGCCATGAGATTTCAAAAATGTATTTATGCTACAGCCAGTAGTTTTCTGCTACTGATACCTTATCCTCCTCCTTTCCACTTTCTATGTCGCAGGTCATCTGTACATCTTTGTGGTGTGCATGGACAAAGAATCAAAGGAGAGATATTAAGAGCCACAGCATGAGCCCTGGTTCAGTACTAACTCAGAAAAAAGAGCACTATCTCCCACATTATTAATGATACTTCTTGCAGCACCCAAGTGTTCCTTTGAGATCTCCCGTTGAATTTTTCTGGCTGCTTAGCTTGTAAGAGTTGGTGTGATCACAGAATAAGGTGATATAGCCACAAAGATTCAAGTGTATCCTGGCACAGTCCTGTTTGCCATAGTTCATAAAATATTACAAAGAGTCATGTATGTGATTTCTCTGTTGGTCCTCTAAGAACAATCTGCACAAAGTTTACATTCGCCCTATCACTACATTATGCAGTGAAAGAATGCTCAATTTGCAGATAAAGCATCTGACTCTCTTATTCCATGAATGAGGGAGTGTCAAAGCGACAAGGGAGTTACGGCACACTATTTTCTAATTGGGTGAACAGATAGTTCTGCCTTCTTGGACTTCTGTGCTTTGCAATGAGTCTTTCCATGTACTGAATATTAGGTAAACTACCAATCTGTCCTGGTCCCACTGATCATCAAGCTGTGGTATGTGAAACTAAAAGCGTTTAAAACAAACAGAAAGAACAAAACAAGAAAGTTATAGCAAGCTTCAGTTATTGGCTCCAGATTCTTCTCATGTGATTCCCAGTTTAGTTGTTACTCAGGCTGTGGTGAGCATACTCAACTGAACTGCAGTGGAGAGCAAATAGAATAAGAGCTACTTGTTTCAGAGGTTACAGTTATCTAGCACAGCTTAAATAAATTTGTAAAAACAGACCAGAGTTCTTTTCCGTGGCTTGCCCGAAGCACCACCTTAATGATTTCTTTCTATTTCATCTGCTTGTAGCCTTGAGCTGTGTTCCAATGGAAAGTCAAATGACTACCATTGAATAGCCATTTATTCTTGGACCAGGAGTTCCATGAATAAATGAGTTACATGAATTCCATGAGTTACATGAATTCACATTGTGTCAGGGTTTGACCTTAAGTCTTTGAGGGAAGATCAGTCTGTGTCAGAGGAAAACTAGAAATCTAGTGGATAAAAGACTTAAAGCCTTTTCAGATGTAATTTACAATTAAGTTTTAGGTACTGCAGGTGACTAGCTGTTTCAGAACATTTTGCATTCCTCCATGCACTGTGTTATTGGAGAAGCTGAATTTTTGCACTGATTGCATCTAGGAAGATAATTTATAGCTTTTTCCAACATCAAGACTGAGTAAAGTCGAGTAGTTTATTCCAGTATCTCTTGAAAGTATACACCGGGGTAGACAACCTATGGCACGCGTGCCAAAGGCAGCACGCAAGCTGATTTTCAGTGGCACTCACACTGCTCGGGTCCTGGCCACCGGTCCGGGGCTCTGCATTTTAATTTAATTTTAAATGAAGCTTCTTAAACATTTTAAAAACCTTATTTACTTTACATACAACAATAGTTTAGTTACACCTCTACCCCGATATAATGCGACCCGATATAACACGAATTCTGATACAGCGCGGTAACGCACTGCTCCGGGGGGTGGGGCTGCGCAATCTGGCGGATCAAAGCAAGTTCGATATAATGCGGTTTCACCTATAATGCGGTAAGATTTTTTGGCTCCCAAGGACAGCGTTATATCGAGGTAGAGGTGTATATATTATAGACTTATAGAAAGAGACTTCTAAAAACATTAAAATGTATTACTGGCACTCGAAACCTTAAATTAGAGTGAATAAATGAAGACTCAGCACACCAATTCTGAAAGGTTGCTGACCCCTGGTATACACCATCTCTAGTATATTAAAACTTTTTCACAGTACAGCAGACTAAGCTATATCAGTTAACAAAAAGTAAAAAGGGATTGGAAAGTTGGGCTGAAAGGAGTGGATGAGGAAGAGAAAGGGAAAATTAAGAGCATTAACACCCTGAATTTGTGTAGATGGTTTGCTTTAAATTTTATGCCCCATAAAAATCACTTTAGCACAGAATATACCTAAAAGTTTGCAGGCCAAAAGGAGTTATTGTAACAAAGATAGAAGGGGTTCTTAAAGAGATCTTAAAATGGAAACGGTCTTGCAATCTTATGTCATATAGTATATTACTCACATATTATGTATGTAGGTACAGTGATGTGGCTTACACATAACATACAAAAAAATACTGTGCACATCATAACCTTTATTGCTTTAGTAGATATCAGTATAGACCTCCAGCATTTCACCAGTAACCCCAAAGAATACTCAAATGTATGCCAGAGCTGTGTGCATGGATTCAACTCCCAAGGAATTGCAAATACACACTACAACCCTTGACACGTATTCAACCCCACCCACAGAACAGTGGTGCTCAACCACAGGCCTTCAAGGCGCTACTCTGTAGCCCTCAAGGGTAACTGTGTTAAGACGAAAACTAGTATTTGATTACAGTTTGAAATGTGTTCCCTGAACGGGTACCTCTCTTTTAACCTAAAGCACTGGGGAGGCGATAAAGCGGGGCCATCTCCACAACAGCCTTCCACTGATGCTCCAGAATACAGCTGGTCAGAAATTCTCCAATGGAACATTTTTTTCATCAGAGAAAGCCAATGTGTTGAAATCAAAACATTTCATGGAGATGATTCCATTTTCAACAAAGCTGCAACAGGACCATTCCAACCAGGCAGGTTTCAAAAGCATGGCCCCTCGGCAGCCTGCCTGGTAGGCTAAGATGGAGCAGAGAGTCTGGAAGCCCCAAGTTCCAAAGCTTCCAGACTGCCATGTAGTGGGACTCCAAGGGCTTTTAGGATCCCAGCTCCCACAGAACTCACCAGGTATGCTGCTACAGAACAGAGTTCCCAAGGCTTCCAGTTCCTCATCAGAGTGCCTGGTGGTCTGATGGCGAACTGGGAACCTTGAAGACCCAGCTCTCAAGTGCTGAGGTTTCCAAGTTAGTCAGGGTTTGCAGGCTCCTGGCTTCCCTTCAGCTTGCCAGGTGGGATGACTAGGAGCAAGAGCCTGGAAGTGCCAAATTCTGAAATACTGAAACCCTCTGTGAAACGGAATGGCTTTTCTATGCAGAGTTCTACCTCCTAGACAGCTTGCATCTACGCCAGGATCAGGTGGCGCTGTTGTCCCTGTGCTGCAGCAGTTACTCCAATAACCACATGCTTGTATCACTACCAGGCTGTGGGAGCCCCTGGGAGAGCAGAAGAGGTGCCTCACTGGTTCTGCCTATAAAGGATGGCTCCCCTCTTCCACACAGCCATCCAGGGTGGCCTAGAAGAGGGGTCAAAATGAGAACAACCAGTTACAGCTCCCTGATTTTCTGTGCTAGCCCCTAACTTGTGCCATCAGGCAATGGTTTCCAAAGGACCATACATCAGCTGGAGCACAGCATGCACCTGCCACTCCTCAGACCCAAGTGGCTGCAGGGAGAGAGCCACAGGGACTGGCTACATCCACTGGGGACTCCCTTTCAGCCAGGTGTCTGTGATGGGGATGATATGGTTCATGGACAGGTAAAACTGGGGCCCTTATATTACCTGGATTCCAAGACTGTGGCTGTAACAGGGGAAATTTTTTTAACCAATGCTACTATGTTCTCATCAGAACAAGAATTAGCCAAACAGATTTGACAACTGGGCTGACTTTCTTTATAGCACTCAACATGTATTGAGGGCCTTTAAAGCACAAAAGGAGGGAATAAAAGTGAAGGGTAGAAATGAAAAGAGAGAGAAGAGAAGGACAAAGAATGGGGTGGAATGATGGGAGGGAGAGGAAATCTAGAGAGAAAAGGGGAAGGGATATAAAAAAAAATCTTTAGAAATTGAAAAGCCATTCACCACTTAGGACACTTGCAACAGAAAAAGGCAACCATTCAGTTTTTAAATACTACAACTTTAAAAGTGAAAATCATTTGGAAGCAGCTTTTATTTTATTATGAAATTAGCTTTGGAGAATGCTATTTCACAATGGGAAATCACTTGTGAGAGCGCCTGTTGGGGACTGTTGCACACAGCTTTTCTGTTACTCAGATAGGATTTTTCTACCATTAAATAAATAATTTAGTTCAACTAGAGATTAAGTGACTATATCTCCCTATTCTCCCAGGGTGAGTAGGATTCAGTTACTATTCATTTTAAGTTCTGCAATTGCTTCTTTCCTCACTTTTTTCCACTGGTTAGGGTGTTCTGTACTTGTATTTGTTAGACATTACACCTCATGCATGAACTTTCTGCAAAGTCCTTGTCAGTTTGGCTTTTCTATGTGCCTCAGAAGCACCTTAATTTGAAATGCAAATTGTACAATGCCTGTTTTTTGTGGCATGACTTACAGGGCTGGCTCCAGGCACCAGCTGAGCAAGCTGGTGCTTGGGGCGGCAGATTGTTCGAGGCGGCATTCTGCCAAATCTTAGGGCAGCACGGCTGCTTTTTGTTGTTGTTGTTCTGCTCCGGACGCTCTGTAGGGGGCGGCGGTGCGGAGAACCAGAACACCCTGCAGGGCAGTCCTCTTCCTTCCCTCCCCTCCGACCGGAGCGGAGCCCTCGCGGCAGGTGGCAGGAGGCGATACAGCGGGAGGGGCCGCATGGCAGCGCCCCTGCTGTAGCCCTGGCCGCCCCCTTCTCTCTCTCTCCCGCTCGCTTCCCCCCGCCAGCCAGTCCCCCTGCACCCGCGCTCCGGCCGTGCCGCAGGTTTCTTTAAATTTATCTATTTATTTATTTATTTGCTTTTCCGTTCTGGCCGCCCCAGTTTTTTTGTTGTTGTTGCTTGGGGCGGCCAAAAAGCCAGAGCCGGCCCTGATGTCTTAGCAGTAAAGGCCTTTTTTCAGGCAGCTTGTTCTATGGATGTCATTTCTCTTTTTGACAAGTGAATTGTCCAGTTTTTTTTTTTGCTCTGATCCTCAGTTTTGGGGTTGTTCAATTTTGATTTATTTTAAGATTTCTGAGTGCTTTGTATAGTTGATGCTGAATTTTCAACTTTGTCTTCTGAATTCTTTTATCCTCACCAATCCTTTCCAAAGACCAATTACAGAACAATATTAATATTCTCTTGTTGTCTGGTTAAGAAAATCAAGACAGGGCCTGAAAATCTATTCTGGGCTTAATAGTTCTTGTAGTTAATATACGGTTTTGTACTATCCTACCATATGGGCAGAGTACACAGTCACCCACCCAGAGGAGCAAAGCATTCTATAAATAGCAGCAGGCAGTGCTCCTGTCACGTAACCCCATTAATACAGTTACTTCCCTTAATTACCTCAGGCAAGAAATTAGTACATACTTAGTATTTCTGATTATCCCTGTGTTGCTTCCAAAGATTAACCTAAATCTTGACACTAAATAATTAAATATTTAAATTTAATTAGATTAAATTCCATTAAAAAGCAACACAGGGAGAATGTTAAGGTTGCTCTCTTGAGCAGTCAAAAGCCAAGAATCACAGGGTTGTTTGGCATGCACAGAAAAGCACCTAGTTCTTCAAGGTGTTACACTTGTGTACCTAAAATTATACAAAATATTAGGATAATATATCATGTATTTTAACAAACATAACGGTGCAGGAGAGGAAGAGTTAAAACTCCAGGTGCAACCGTAATTTTGTCATTTTCTTACTTCTGAGTGATTAACTGGACAATCTTAACACTTTCAACTTTGTTTTCTAATGAAATTTCCTAGGATTCTTTTTTTCTTAAGTCATTTTAAACTCTATGGAAGTGCTACGTTAGACACCAATGGCCCTGTCCTACACACTTTAAAATGTCTGCACAAGGCAACCTCTCCCTGTACACCTTAAGAAGTTCTGCTGTGAAGCTTAAGAGCTGTGTGGCTTTTACCTCATAGACTTTAAGGCCAGAAGGGACCATTATGATCATCTAGTCTGACCTCCTGCACAACGCAGGCCACAGAATCTCACCCACCCACTCCTGTAACAAACCCCTAACCTATGCCTGAGTTACTGAAGGCCTCAAATCGTGGTTTAAAGACCTCAAGGTGCAGAGAATCCTCCAGCAAGTGACCCGTGCCCCATGTTGCAGAGGAAGGTGAAAAACCTCCAGGGCCTCTGCCAATCTGCCCTGGAGGAAAATTCCTTCCCGATCCCAAATATGGCAATCAGTTAAACCCTGAGCATAAGGTAAGAAGTCATGCCTAATTCACTTCAAACTTTACAAGGATCTTGGTCCAGTAAAGAGCTGAGCCCTTCCTGAAGGTTAGTGAGCACCTACAATTCTCACTGATTTCAATGGCAGGTGAGGATGCTCACCTGGAAGATATACACGGCTCCAGGTCACCTACTGGAAACTTATGCATATCCCCTTCTCAGACCTCAGTCCCTCTCCTGCTTCCTCTCCACCTCAGCAGAATCCCTGCATTCCTCCCCAACTCCCTTTCTGAAAGCTGTAGTTTCCTTCACATGCCAGTGCAAATTCTGTCACTGCTCTGAAAAAATTTCTTTCAGCCCTGGTTTACTTCTTACATCCACTACAAGCACCAATCGCCCCAAAACACACCACCTCCCATAGACTTATGTCCTGATTTTACTCTGGCCAATCCAGGAGCTCCTGTTCCAGGTCTCTACCCACTCAACTTCCCTACAATCCCCCCAAATTCCTAATAAATCTCCCCAAACGTCTCCAAATATTTCCACATGAAATTACAGAAGTTAAAAATGGAAAAGATCTATCTGATTGTGGAGTCTATCTCCCTCACAGTGCAGAACATCACAGAATAATGATGGAGGCTACCATCTGCAATATGAAACACATGGAATAAGAAAAAGCTATTATAGTAAGTTGGAGACCATGCAGTTCAAAAGTAATATATTAACAACTCTGAACAGACTATAAGTTATATTGTAAGCAATTGGGGCAAGGGCTGTCTTTGTACAGCACCTAGCACAATGGGCCTCTGATCTAGGATTAGGGCCTCTAGGCACTGCTGTAATACAAATAACCAGTTATTATAATTGATTCTCTTTTCCCTTTGTACCTTATCTCTTCATAAGTTCATCCACAAAACAAATTCAGCTACCATCTCTGTGCTGATGACTCTCAAACCTACTTTTTCTACTCCAGACCTGTCTCCTTCTGTCCAACGAAGATCTCGGTGTGCTCTCTGACATTTCCTCACGGATGTCTAGCTGTCAGCTCAAGCACAACATAGCTAAAACAGAGCTCTTAATCTTCCCACTCCATGATCTCCTCATTTCCTCCTTTCTTGATCACTGTGGACATCACTACAATCCTGCCTGTCACTCAGCCCCATAACGTGAGCATTATCTTCGATTTGGACCTCCTTCTAGGTCCTCATATCCAAGCAATGTATAAATCTTGCTGATTCTTTCTGCATTACACCTCAAAGATACGGCCATTTCTATCCACTCAGACGTCTAGATCTCTTGTCCTGACTCACACTGCCTCGCATCTTAATTACTGCAACATCCTTTCCCTTGGCCTTGACAAATGCAATCTTGCCTTCCTCATTTCCAGAATGCTGCCGCAAAGATAATTTTCCTAGCCTGTTGCCCCTCTCTTTGCATCCCTGAATTGGCTCTCCCTTCTCTATTG
Organism: Trachemys scripta elegans; assembly: GCF_013100865.1. NCBI lineage: Eukaryota > Metazoa > Chordata > Testudines > Emydidae > Trachemys > Trachemys scripta. Next base: position 28,384,833 of record NC_048298.1, on the reverse strand, counting down.
CATCGAACATACACAGCTTGTCTTCACTTTCAAGGCTCTTCCCAGTCTATCACCACTCAATGTACCATCTCTCATTCACTATGAAGATGTCTGCTCCTACCTCCAGTTGGCCCATGATGCCAGCCTCCATTGCCCCTTTGTTAAATTTTCAAAAAAACATTTTCCTGGTTTCTCCCATGATGCCTCTAATGCTTGGGTGGAACTCCCTATAACAGTCTGCAAAACTAACTCATTATCCATCTTCAAAACCCTTTTCGCTGTGATGTCTACAAAAACAAACTTGACAATGGTTAGCCAGCTGGTGTGCTCAGACTACTGCCTATTATATTAACCAATATTATCCCACTGTTTCCTTGTGCTCCACCTTCTGTCTGAATACATCAGTTGTCTCTTGTCTTAGAGTGGAAGCACTTTGAGTCATGGACCATCTGTACAGTGCCTAGCACAATAGAGTCCTAGTCCATTACTAGGGTTCTTAGGTGCTATGGTAATATAAATAGTAAATGCATAATTACAACCACTGAATTTATTGTACAGAGGCCTTTGATAGGAACTCACTTATAGTATCTATACAATGTACACACATTTGTGACCTTTCTTTCACACATACACACACACACACAGAAAGAACATTCCACTGCCCTCTGCTGGACAAAATATCAGATCTGCTCACATGTGTAAAGTCAGCCTCTCATGACTAAAATGTACAGACAGGGCCGGCACTTCCATTTAGGCAACCAGGGCCCCAGGATTTTGGGGGGAGGGGAGGGGCGGCATTTTGCCACCCTCGGTTTCACAAATTACCTTTAGAGTATTACTTTTGTAACCCTTGTTTGTGATTAACATATTTTTAAAAATAACTCCTAGGGAATGAAAATGAAAGTGTCAGAGATATTCTATTGAATAGTGGAAATAACTGGATGTTCCCCCATTTATACAGGTCTTGACCCAAAGTCCACTGAAGTCAATGGAAAAGTTCCCATTGACTTCAGTGGCCTTTGGATCAGGATGTTTTAAATGGTTAGCTATCAAGCTCTGTGTTTTCAGTGTGATGTGAAAGGAGTTTTGCACACAACTTTCATTACTAATAGGCAGAATACCCTACACATTCTTCTGAACTGGTCCTTTCTGCCCCCTAGGATTTAAAGTTACAGTATCAGGTTTGATTTTGACCAGCAACATGCTAGCAAAAGGTTAAATGCCAACACCTGAAATGGCTTTTCCTACTTAACCAATTTCCGGATTTGTACTAAGGTCATTCTTCAGTTCTACAGCATGAGCTCTTCACTAGAATTTTAATTACATTTTGACTAGAGCAGGCAAAAGTATTCTGGAACACAGATTTGTCCCTCAATTTACTTTTAGTTCTTTTGGGCATTGGAGAGGAAAGCAATCCCTGTGTTTATCACTGTAATTCTCAGTTATTAGGATGTCTAGCAGCACTGTCTCTTCAATATCAGAAAAATAAAACAGGAATAATATTTTAAAGGATACGAGGTCTGCAATATCTATATATCACAACTCTACAAATCCTGATCACTGCATTGTAAATAACTCATAGCTATGAATTTGGGTTAGCTGGGGCAGATGTAAGCTCCAATAGCTATTTTTTCCCATACTCACTGACAGGATACCAAAGTATGAACTCCAGGTAAAACAAATTTAAATTGTTTGTTTTGCTGGGTTTTTCAAAAGACTAAAGACAATGCTATTTTATTGTTGAACTCAAACATATGTTCTTTTTCAATTAATGAAAATTTGTTTTTATGATTGTTGTTCAGCACCCAGAGAGCTTTTGTGTGTCTGGGTGCTTTATAAATACAATTATTGATTTCTATTAAATACTTAGAGCTATTAACTGTGTAATATAACTAATGTATAATATTATTAAGCATGAATGCCTTCATCTTAGTCAGTGATGCAAACTCGCTTGATGAGATTAGGAAGATTAATTGTGTGAGGATGACTCAGGCAAGGATGAACACCACAATATCTGTGTGCTGGGTACAGCAGATTGGCTCCTTTACCTTAAATGAACTCTGAAGGCAACTAGTTCTGAAAGGAACTGAACGGGAAAGTTCTTGCACTGAAATAGTGTACCCACAATGATGTGAGCTGAAGAGTTACATTCATAGATACATTAATAGATTACAAGGCCAAAAGGGACCATTGTGATCATCTAATCTGACCTCCTGTATAACACAGGCCATAGAACTTCCCCCAAATAATTCTTGTTTGAACTAGAGCATATCTTCTAGAATAACATCCACATCTTGATTTAAAAATTTCCAGTGATGGAGAATCCACCCTAACCTTTGGTAAATTGTTCCAATTGTTGTTAAAAATGTATACCTTACTTCCAGTCTGAATTTGTCTTGCTTCAACTTCCAACCATTACATTGTTTTATACCTTTAACTGCTAGACTGAAGAGCCCTCTATTATATTTGTTCCCCAGGAAGGTACTCATAGACTGTGATCATGTCACCCCTTAACTCTCTCTTTGTTAAGGTAAACTGATTCCGCCACAATAAGGCATGATTTCTAATTCTTTAATTATTCTTGAAGCTTTTCTCTGAACTTTCTCCAATTCATCAACCTCCTTCTTGAACTATAGACACCAGAACTGGACACAGTATTCATTCAGTGCCAAATGCAGAGGTAAAATAATGTCTGTATTTAAAAGTATGGACACAACCACTGTCAGTTTCAAACTGCAGCTAGTACTAAGCACAAAAACATTATTTGGGCAAAAGGTAACTCTGCATTATTTCTTCTGCACCTGGTGATCAAACCGTCAAAGAAAAACAAAAGAGAACAGTAAGGAGGAGAGACAAATGAAGGAAAGAAGAAAAGAGAGACTGAAAAATGGAACAAAATAACAATAATGGCTGTCAAAAGCTGGGTCTGTTTCTCTGAGAAGAGATGGATGGTGTGCTCATGCCACTGGATCTTTGATTTTCTAAGGGTTTGTTAAGATCTGGGAAAGATATTGCAGTGAGCTAACATGTGTTACTGAACCTCGACCTCTTTCCAAATCTGGTTAGTTCATTTTAAACCTTTTTATTTCTGAGCCAATTCATTTTTTGGAGACTGCTAACTTGCTCACTGATATATAAACCTCTCTCTGAAGCCTTGATGATGTCCATACTGTTTTGAGTGACCTTTTTCTAAACAAACTAAGGAAATACAACCTAGATGGAGCTACTATAAGGTGGGTTCGCATAACTGGTTGGAAAACCATTCCCAGAGAGTAGTTATCAGTGGTTCACAGTCAAGTTGGAAGGGCATATCGAGTGGGATCCCACAGGAATCAGTTATGGGTCTGGTTCTGTTCAATATCTTCATCAATGATTTAGATTAGGGGTCACAAACTCCCGGCCCATGGGCCATCTGCAGCCCGTGAACCTCCCCAATGTGGCCCGTGGGTCTCCAGCAGTTTTGGGGCCGGGTCTCTCCCTTGGCCCCACCTGCCACCTCTGGGCGCTCCCCGCCCCCCAGGTGATATACAATGGCCTGGGGCCCCAGAAGCAGTGAAGCTGAGCAACATCTGCCTGCTCGCTCCACGTGTCCACCGGCCCCTCCCTGTGGTCCCAGGGCAGGGCTGTGCCTCCGTGTGCTGCCCCCGTCCCGAGCACCCCTGCGGACAATGGGAAGCTGTGGGGGCGGTGCCTGGGGCAGCAGCACGCGGAGGCCCCCCGGTCCGCCCCGCCTTGGAGCCCCAGGTAAGCGCTGCAACCCCACCCCCTCCCAGAGCATGCACCCCCTCCCCACATAACCCCTCCTGCCCCCCAACTCCATCCCAGAGCCTGCACCCCTCCCCACTCCTCCCTCCCAGAGCCTGCAACCCCACCCCCTCCTCCTGCACCCCCACCCCCTGCCCCAGCCCAGAGTCTGCACCCGGCACCCAAACTCCATCCCAGAGCCTGCACCCCAGACCCCTCCCCCACCCAAACTCCCTCCCAGAGCCCAACCTCTTACCCTTTCTGCACCCAAACTCCCTCCCAGAGCCTGCACCCCAACCCCCTTCCCCAGACCGCCTCCCCCACCCAAACTCCCTCCCAGAGCCTTAGGCAGGTGGGGGGACAGATTTTTTGGGGGGGTGGAGTTTTGGGGGGGCAGCTTGTGGCCGGCATGAGTGACATTATTGGCCCGCTGGGAGGATTTGAGCACTGACACTAGCCCTAAGGTAAATTGGGTTTAGGCCCCTGATTTAGATAATGGCATAGAGATACACTTCTAAAGTTTGCAGACGATACCAAGCTGGGAGGGGTTGCAAGTGCTTTAGAGGATAGGATTAAAATTCAAAATGATCTGGACAAACTGGAGAAAAGATCTGAAGTAAATAGGATGAAATTCAATAAGGACAAATGCAAAGTTCGCCATTTAGAAAGGAACAATCATTTGCACACATACAAAACGGGAAAATGACTGCCTAGGAAGGAGTACTGCGGAAAGGGACCTGGGGGGGGGGGTCATAGTGGGTCACAAGCTAAATATGAGTCAACAGTGTAACATTGTTGCAAAAAAAGCAAACATCATTCTGGGATGCATTAGCAGGAGTGTTGTAAGTAAGATGAAAAATAATTCTTCCGCTCTACTCCCCACTGATACAGCCTCAACTGGAGTACTGCGTTCAGTTCTGGGTGCCACCTTTCAGGAAAAATGTGGACAAACGTGAAAAAGTCCAGAGGAGAGCAACAAAAATGATTAAAGGTCTAGAAAACATGACCTATGAGGGAAGACTGAAAACACTGAGTTTGTTTAGTCTGGAGAAGAGACTAATGAGGAACATGACAACAGTTTTTAAGTACATAAAAGGTTGTTATAAGGAGGAGGGAGAAAAATTGTTCTCTTTAACCTCTGAGGATAGGACAAGAAGCAATGGTCTTAAATTGCAGTAAGGGAGGTTTAGGTTGGACATTAGGAAAAATTCCTTACTGGAAGGGTGGTTAAGCACTGGAATAAATTGCCTAAGGAGACTGTGGAATCGCCATCATTGGAGATTTTTAAGAGCAAGTTAGATAATCACCTGTCAGGGATGGTCTAGATAATATTTAGTCTTGCTCTGAGTGCAGGGGACTGGACTAGAAGACCTCTCGTCCTTCCAGTCCTATCAGTCTATATTGATTTTGCTACTGAGCAATGCATCATTGTAGGAAGAGAGATGATCTGTAAATGACATTTTCTTTAGACATCTTATTTGAATGAAGCCCGGTTTGTGAGCCAACTTGAATTTGAGGAAGGAGCTTGAGAGGCAACCTACAATTTTTATTTTTTCCAATATGACCCTGGCCCAGCTCCATCTATGAATAGCAAGTTGAATTTAAAGGACAATGCAGCCTGCCAGAGTTTATATGAATGTCATTTCCACCATATCCTTGTAAATAAGGACTAAGGTCAAATTCCACACTGATTTACACTCCAAAGCAGTTCAATCCCTTTGCTCCTTTATTATTTTTGTAGTTACCGATTGTGATATTTTCTGTTCTTAAACCAAATGCAAGTATCAGTGAGTGTGGCACAGCTCTTCTATGGGGTGACACCTGTCCCCAAGCTACCTTAGAGAAAACAGCCACACATGGAAATTACTTTTCAGTCAGGAAAGCAATTGTGGGTTTTTTATTGGTTAAGTCTGTTCTACCTTCAATCTTATCCTAGCAATATCAGTAAAAGATGAGCTGGGGAATACAGCTCTTACCAATCAGCAGACAAATGGGACATGTGCAGTAGTATTTAGGTTTCTTTTATAGACACCACACTCAATCCTACAAAACAGACGTGCAAACGTAAAAAAAAAATATTCATAATCTGTACAGTGCTAGGGAAGTTTTGTTTCCCAGCAGAATATGTGGATAAGACAGTTTGTTCAACTTACTATTTTATAGACTGTATCAGAAACACACCCACACACCAACATGCATCTTACTTCCAACACTTACGGTACATCTACCCTGCAAAACAAAAACAAAACAAAAAAACCCACAATCCCACAGCAATGAGTCTCAGAGCCTGGGCCAACTGACTCAGACTCTTGTTATGAGGCTAAAAATATCAGTATCGACTTTCCACCAGCCTGCGCTCTGACGTCTGGTGAGGGGGATAGGTCTCAGAGCCCAGGCTCCAACATGTGCGGGAATGTCTACGCTGCTATTTTGAGCCTCACAACACCAGCCCCGCGAGCCTGAGTCAGTTGACCTGGGCTCTGAGACTTGCTGCTGCAGGTTTTTTTTGGCAGTGTAGATGTACCCACAGTTGGATGTTTGCCTCATAGGCCAACTCTATGTCAACATTAGGTGGGGTATGGTTAGCTTCAATACCTGCATGCGTGGCCATTAACTGAGGGCATTTTTGAAAGTGCCTCTGAGTTCTCCAGTGTGGCTACAAGGATGTTCCATTAATGGCTGGCACCATTCCTGAAGTCCTGTTATTTTTTGCTTTTGAAACACCTATTAAGAGCCCCTTATTACTTATGAGGTGTCTAATCAATGAGAGATACTGACGCAGCTGTCCTGCAGGGGTCCTCCATCTATTAGCCAAGGCAGTCAGGGAGGTAACTCCATGGTCTGCATGTCCCTAAACCTTTCACTGCCAGAAGCTGGGACTGGACGACAGGGCATGAATCACTTGATAATTGCCCTGTTCTGTTCATTCCCTCTGAAGAACCTAGCACCAGCCATTGTTGGAAGGATACTGGGCTGGAAGGACCATTTGGTCTGACCCAGTATGGCCATTCTTATGTTCTTAATTGGGAAAGAATAGAGTCCAGTTCCCTCTTCTGCTCTGCATTTCTAATAGGAGCGGAGGCAGTTAAAACTTATTTTAACCAGTGAAGTCCTGTGATAGGACTCTGAATATACAGGAAGCAAAGCTACTCAGTAACAAGGTGCCATTTTAACACAGCCACTTTTCAGAGTAGAACCAAGTGTCAAGTCTATGTATGAAGTCTATTATAGGAATAGACTTCATAGAATAGATAGAAGCTGTTCTCCTGGATTCTGTACTTGTGGATTAAAAGATTTGGAACAGAGACAGATTGGAGCTGAACTCCTCCAGGGACTCCACTGCAGACCAAATTTTTTTTTTAATTGCTTTTTCTTCACTTGAAAACTCACTAAAAACGTTAATTTTTTATTTCTATTGTCTTCGTTGGAGGAGCCAGGAACTCTGAGGTTTCATGGTACTGTGAGTGACAATGGCAGATATCAGATACTTCAGAGAAGGAAGTAAGACTCACCCCCACACCCAAATTCACAGTTATGTATAACATGCTTATGAGGGAAGATTTTCTAATCTCAGGAAGTTAGTGGTATTCTGATGACTTGAGTCAAGAGGATTGATATCCCACATACAATTTTATTCTATATAAGTGTAGACATTCTGGTTATTCGTACAAATGTCTAATCCTGTTTTGAATTCTGCTAAATTATTGGCACTGAGGCCCACAAGTTAAGTATGTGTTGTGTAGAAAACCATTTCCGTTTTTTAGTTTTAACTTTGTTGTCTTTAGTTTAATTGTGTGTCTCCTTGTAATTGTGCTATAAGAATACAAATAGGAGCACATGAGACCTTCTCTCTTATTCCAGTCACTATTTCATATACCTCTAACATGTTCACTATTATCTTTATGCAAAGACAGTTCTAGTCTTTTCAATCTCTCCGCATATGGATGTTTTTCATTACTTCTAATCCTTTTTTTCCATCTTCTCTAGACCTCTTCTATTAATATCCACTATTTGAAAGATTCTGATGAAAGCATTCCATTGATTCATATAATGGCATCCCTTTCTTAATAGTCTAACATCTTGTTTGCCTTTTTTGCCCACAACTGCACATTGAGATGTCCACAATAATAGCAGTTACAGTTAATTACAAAATCAACAATGTGTACAAGTAATTCAAATTATTCTTCCAAATGGGAATTATCTGGAATGTGCCTGCATCAAATTTCATCTGGCATTAGGTTGAAAATCACTTTGCTTTGTTAGGTTCTTTTGAAGGACCTCACAGTCTTGAGATGTGATTAACCTAAATAATTTTGTCATCTGCAAATGTTGCACCACTTAGCGTTCACCTCTCTTCCAAATGACAAACACAGATCTGACTGCACAGGTTCTAGTATGGATACTTGAGGCATCTCACTGTTAATCTCCTTCCACACCCTGCAAAGTGACCATTTTTTTGGAGACTCTTTTTTTCTATCTCTTAACTAGATCCATGTGAGAAAGAGGATGGGTAACCATCAAAACCAGGCAAAGTAGTATATGTACTCTTTGCTGAGGTAGTGAACACATAAAGGGATGATATTTGCATTCAGGGATCTAACATATGGATGGTATCCAAAGCCCTGAATTCAAGTTGATTATCACCATCTGTTCTACACTTTCTCTCAAAGATGCCCAAACCCTACCTACTCCCCATGATGCTATGAGGTTCCTCTCCCCAGACTCACTTCTAGGGTATGAAGAGCAGCCAAATGTACTTCTTGCCACCTCTTCTGACATCTTTGCCCCTCCCATTCCCAGGGTCCCACTAGGAAGGTCCTCATCACCACAGTCCTCCTATATCTCTTAGGAGTTAGTTATCCACTGTTAGTTTATTAGAATTCAAACAGAGGCTGGAGAAAATAATTGATCAGTCTGTGTTCTGCTGCTGAGACAGAATAGCAGATAGCAGGGACAGACAGCTAAATATTAGTGCCCAAATATTCTGCACACTGAATTGCATGGATATTTACTGTGTTTGAGAAATTATTCAATTAACTCAGTTCTAGAATAAACACAAGACTCATTTGTACTGCAGTCTTAACTTGTCAAGCAAAGATTCTGGATTGGAACAAGAATTGTTTCAGCCTTTATAGCATTTGAGCTCAGTCACATTTAACTAGTCTTTTCTCAATGGGACACTGACATTTTCCAGCCTGCCAGCCAAATGAATGCTGAAGAGCTCATATACAAGACTGCAATCTCCAAAGGGATAAAGACTAGCTATAGATTGTTATCCTGTGCATATCAATAGGTAAGTCAAGTCAGAAGATGCTTAGTCTTTACTAAATTCTGGGTATGCAGAAAGTCACAATTTTTGCTATCTTACCAGTTTCTATATTTTATTTACTAGGGGAAAAAAAAGTGAACAAAAACTCAAAATACAGAAAATTCTAGAATATTTTTTAGAAAAACATTCTAAATAAATGACTCATCTTTTGAAACAAAGACTGGACGCGAGCTATCTATGAAAGTGCAAGTTCAATTTACCATCGATAAAGGTTAACATGATCGTGTCTGTTTTGAATTAATCATTAATGGGTCTGTAATTATCACTATTTGAAAAGACAGAACTCTTTTTTTAAAAAACAGTAAAATAAAGGGCAAGGGGCACAAATGTTCTCTGGGAGAGCTCACAATTGTGGTGCAGTGTAACGTCTATGAACAGACTAGTAACAGCAAGCGCATTCCCTGCTTACATTAAAAAGAATTATTCAGAGCCTTGCACTCACTGAATATTAAAATTATGTGTTTTAATAGGGTTGCAACACTTGAGAAATTGGGGAAAATCTTGCAAGACATTTAAAAAACAAATGATCATGAAATCTCACCTGTAATTTGTGCAAGTAGAATTTTGACCTGAAGGATCTGTTGGGTTAAGAGTGACTCGAGGTGAGACCTGAGCTGACAGCAAAAATCCCAAAGCTAGGATAATGAGTGCTACAGTAGTACCTAAAATACAAAAATAAAAAAGATTTTACTTCAAAATACGCAAAATAATTCTTTGCTGCATAGACCTAGGTCTGGAAAAAAGAAGACACTCAATTTATATGAGCTTAGCACAGTATTTCCCCACTATGCTAATCTGTTCTATAAGGATCTTGAAAAAAAAATAATTTTGGGGGGTTGGGATCGGTGTTAAATTCAACAGCTTCTGATTTATTATCCAGATACTAAATTACTCAGTTGTTTGGTTTTTTTAAACACAGAGTTGAAGACTGTATGAATTAACTCGTATTCCCTTAAGTAACAGAAATAATGTTCAAAAAGCAGAGTTAAACAGTGGCTTGTAAATCACAATATGTCCCTAGCTCCCAGACATCCAGACCTACCTGGAAGAAGGACAATAGCAACACACTTTTGCAGCACAATATTCCTAGTTACATAGAAACAAGAAAATAAATTTGATTTTTTTCACAGAGCTCATTTTGTAGAAATGCTACCAAAAATATAAACCCACTGTTATGAATCAACCTCTTTCTACCAATCCACTCGAGCCCCCTGAATTTTCTGTGAATCTATTGTCACAATGTGTAACACCAAAAAGGGGAGGACATAGGCAAAAAAGATACATGCAATGTATTAAAAATAGTTCATTCCTGGCACAAAACTTTAGACCATATAAACTGATAACATCTTGCTCAGCCTTCACCTTTGTCCTAATAATTAACATAGGTTATTTTGCTACTGGGGAAGAATACCATACTGTGTACTATATCTTGTGTTAACTACTTCTAGTAAGTTCAATCACTGTATATCCAGATATCATATTTTATATTATGTTTGTGTTTAGATACATATTTTTCTACATACTACATATATGAAGTTGATAATCGTGATAAGTTACAAAGAAATATGATAAACTTCAGTCATTTGATGAATGAAGATATCATGCACTTTTGACCAGCACTCCTGCCCTTTTCCCAATAATCCATCTCTCTAAGACTAATTCTAAAAGCCTAAGCAACTTTAAATAGACTTTTAATATCAATCCACCAGAAAAAAATGATTTTCCTCCTCCAGATTTCACCTGTTCAAGGCTCAGGATGCACAAGAATCAACCCTACACCAGTTAAAGCTTTTCTCCAAATAAAAATAGTGTGACTTCAAAGCCTGATATCTTGCAGCCCTGCAGAGCTTGATGATATTGGAAAGGGGAGATCATGATTTTCAACTTCCCAGTAGAACTCGGCACTCATTTTTAGTCCTGGAAAGGCCACAGATATTAGAACTTAAAAATGTGACATCTTTAGGTACAGAAAAGCAATTAAAGGTAATTTTGGAGGGTTTTATGGCTCCCTCTGAATCCTGTATAGTTCTACTAATGGTGACAAAGGGACTTTGGTGTCAGGATGGAGGGATACAAAAATTAGTGCCTATAATTAAAAAATACCTCCCCAAGCCACTCCTACAGCTTTTTTTTTTTCCCCCTAAAATAGGTGGCACACAGAGAAATACATGATGGTTTTATTGAAAGCTAATTTGGAACTGTCTGTAAAACTCACGTATGGCTTCACCAGTCATGAGGAATGCAACTATTCCAAATTCATGCCGATAAAATCTTTATACTATACCACACCCTCATATATTCCTTTATTGAACTATGCATACATTTCACACACAGAAAATATCTGTATATGTCTATATGTGTAATGCAGTATGCTGTACTACACATTTATCTAACACCTTCACCCAAGGATCCGACAAAGTACTTATAATGTGAAGCTAGCTTTGACCTTATTTATGCAGAGACAATAAGTCCTTCTGTAACATATGGGGATAGATTCACAAACCACTTCACTACCATACAAGTGGAATGCAGCAGAAGTTTAGACATGCACAACAACACTATGTGACAGTTCAGGACAAGTGAAAAGTACTTTACCCAGTTTAGTCGGCATGGGGAACAAAGGTATTGTGGGCAGAATGTAATTGTATCTAAGAAGAAGAGCACAACTCACACTTTCAAAAACTCACACACACTTGTGTGTGCCTGGCTTACGCATTAAAAACTTAGTCAGATATTCTTTAAAGAACTACCCATAATATGGTTCTTATGGTTTTTAAGAAAAACATAGGTTTTCTTGAGAAAACCAATTTACAAAATATGAAAAATACTACTACCACTACTTCTCCTAATGTCCTGTGTAGCAAAGAGTGTTTGTTTGATGTATTGTATTAATAATTATATTATTCTAGTATTATAATACCATGCACCAGCATTTGCCAGCAACGTTGCCAACATGAACGTGTGTGCATTAATTGGGTGTTTTTTTGAGCACACACAGGCAGTTTACTTATGCTGATAGATCTTTCTGATGCCAAAAGCTTAAGCCAAATCAGGAAGCCTAAATCTCTGGGGAAATTATCATCATCAAAATAAAAATGTGGATTTTCAATGTATTCTATATTTGGCTTTGTGATGCTACTATGACTATTTACATCAACGGCGACAGTCCTCTGGGCGTGCTGGATTTCATCCTGGATTTAATGTACTTTCCAAATGCTATAAGCCAGAACATCAAATATTGTGAGACATGTTTCACATGGGGAACTATCATCAAATTTATATTCATTTTAAATATGCTTTGTTCATCTTTTGAGAGGTTGACCTAATAAGGAAACATCTTCCTTCATCCCTTAACCCCTTGTCCAAAGGAGGAGGAAAATATTCAGATTTGGCATATAGGCATTATATAGTATTTCATTCTGTGGAAAGTTTTCCTTTGGCTAACAACACAAACCAATCATTAATTGAGGCTAAAAAACTGTAAGTATTCTGAAGATATTTAATGTCCTCTCTATTACATAAAGCTAAAATGTTGTCATATGTACAAATACAGTGTGTCTTCAGACTGCCAAAGCCTGAGAAAAAAACTAAAACAGACACTACACCCTTCAAAATCTCTCCACATTTTACATGTAATGAACAGCCTTTGAAGATACAGAACAAAGGAAAGAAAGACAACTGGCATCAAGATATAGCAGAAGTTGGAAACTAAGTGAAGTCAGCAGCCAACCATGTTAAAATTCTGTCTGTCTTCTCCCCTTTTTTGGCAGAAAGAAGCCTATGATAACTTTCGTAACTTTTCAGCGATCTATCAGCATGGTAGGATTTTTTTAAAATGTTGCCAGCTCTTTGAAACTAGTCAAGATGCCAAGCTTCAAATGGTAAACACTCCTTTACAGAACATTGGCAGAGAATGGAAAAAGTCCATAGCTAGTCCAATAAATGTCAAGGCATTACCGCAAGACAGTACTTAATGTGCGTATTGTTACACCTATGTAATGTTTAGAAATAATACTTATGACTTATACAGTGCTTTTCATAACTTCATACATTTGTGCGCAGTTTTCAAATTTTTCTTGCGCTTAGCTTTCATATATCCAAGCAGCCAGTGAGTACTGTCCTCATTTTACATATTGAGAGGTGACAGCAGAGAGGTTACCCACAGATGCAGCACCAGTTGTAACCAGGTTTAGAGTTCAAGATTTTCCAATTCCCTTGAAAGGCAGTTCAAAGTAGCAGAGTGAAAAATGCACACTTACAAACATAACAAAACCAACTATTTGAAACATTGCCCACCAGAGGATCTAAAGAGCAACATAGGACCTAATGTTTATTTATTAAGCATCTCTCCTGCTAAAATGCTCTGTATGCTGCACAGACAATTAAAATACAATAATAACAGATATGCAAGAATGAAATCATCATAGAATATCTGACTTACAAACAAACCACTGCCTCCCCCGACCAAATCCTAAAAGCCAAGCACCACACGAAAAGCTCTAAATAGTATTTCGAGATGGTATGTGATCTCAGTCTCAGCTCGAGGGGAGTCAGTATTGCATTTTTCCTTTTTTTAAAGGCCACAGTATAAAGATGACTAAAAGAAACACAACACTAATTAAAATGACTGAAAGAAGGCAACCCAGTACAGAGAAGGGACCTAGAAAAGGACATCTTTACATACTAATTCTGTTCTGCATCTAAGTACCATAAAACCAAACACTCCTTACAGTATTCTTCCTGGTTTTACTACAGTGGCCATCTGCTCTTTTACTAAACTGCTTTGTGAGAGATGTTTGCATGAACATTTTCAAATCATTGATCTTTGAATATACTAGTCAGAGGGCCTGGTCACAAAGGGCCCAAAAATTCTAGAGGCAGTGACTAAAGCCTGATGGTCAGGACCCAAAAGGATCAGTTTGTAATTCTGGCACTGAGACACTGAAAAATACACTATGCCTAACACAGAGTACAAGATTAGTATTGCGTTATTGCAAGAAATAGGCTTAAAGTATTTTGGGAGTAATAATAAAGTAATACAATTCTGCTTTGTTCTGCTTTTGTTCATGCCCCATTATAACATTTGATAGCCCACACAGAAAAAGAATGACTATCAACTGAGTAAATAGCATGAGATGACAGAGCTAGACAAATTCACACAACCTTATATATTGCTGTAAGAGTGAAATACAGTAAACAGTTTGGGGACTAAATGAGTGGCCTTGTCTGAATTCAGTCACAAGCAATGAAGTGCATATTATTTTGATGTGTGCTTTAATCTGCTAGGAAATCTAAACAAAGGTCAACAGCATGAAAGCTATCAGCAACTCAATCCAAAGAATAAAGGTGGATTTGATAAATCAGTTTCACATCTAGGGAGCATGATCAGCTGTATAAGCCATGTGTCGAGAGATATGGAAAAATAAAAGATGCAGGTTGCAGAGACGTGAGTGAGTCATTCAACATTAACTAGTGATTGCAACAGAGGGTTGCTAACATGGAGACCATTCCCCATGCATTTACAATTTTAAACTTAAACTTATCTGCTTGAGCTAAAGTTGAAGAAGTACTTTCTCAGCGTTGCTGTATTCAATTATGCTCATACAGGTTTTTACACAATACTAAAGATCACAAGAATGCAAGAAATGTACCCTGCTATCCCATACCATTTTGTCTCCTGCAATGTCATTAAACTGCCTGCTGTGGGGAGCAGCTAAGTTACTTAGGGTTACCATATTTCAGCGAGCAAAAAAGAGGATGGGAGAAGCCCCGCCCTAGCCCCGCCCCTGCCCCTCCCACTTCCCGCCCCC
>NC_048298.1:28295723-28369607 GCF_013100865.1 Trachemys scripta elegans | reverse complement strand
CCCCCCCCCCGTTTCTTGACTGCCCCCTCCAGAACCTCCCTGCCCCTTCTCCTGTCCCCCTTACCCTGCTGCTCAGAACAGGGTGTTGGGCTCTGTGCGAGCCGGACACGTGGCTAAGCTCCCCTGCACAACAAAACCCGGTCCCTGGCCCGGACCGGGTTGCAGGAGAGAGCTGCCCTTCTATCAGCACAAAGTGCTCTCGCTCCCGTTTTGCTACGCTGCATGGCAGTAACCGCTCCCAGTTGCAAAAGGGGAGGGCTGCACTTTGTGCTGAGACACTTGCTCAGAATGCAGGGCGGAGCTCCTCTCCAGCTGCTCCGAAGTCCAGCCCGGGACTTCCCTGCAGCCCTCCCAGCTGCTCCGGGGGAGGGGGGAAATCCCGGACATTGTGAGTGCTTTACAAATTCCCCCCGGACGCTATTTTTAGCACAAAAAGGAGGACATGTCTGGGTAAATCCGGACGAATGGTAACCCTAAAGTTACTATATACTATTGATGCAAATAACGTCATGTAACTGTCTGGCTCTGACCTCAGTTGGTAGATGTTTAACGGTGATTGCTCTCTTTTATCCAAATTATCTTTGTCAAGTTTCAACCCTTGTGCTGTTGAATCAAGTATAAGAAGATTCAAGTTGTCAAAATCTGCACTTAAAAGGCATTATTTTAAATGTGGGTACCTATTGTAATTTGAACATACCAAATTTGCTCAAAATTTCATGTTTTAATGTACAAATTGGTTAACTGTGCATACCAACACGCTCAGTTACCACACACAAATGCATGTTTTGTAGGCAACATGAATGAGGACAAATTTTGCAGATCACAGAATCATAGACTTTAAGGTCAGAAGGGACCATTATGATCAACTAGTCTGACCTCCTGCACAATGCAGGCCACAGAATCTCACCCACCCACTCCTCTATCAAACCTATGTCTGAGCCATTGAAGTCCTCAAATCATGGTTTGAAGACTTCAAGGTGCAGAGAATCTTCCAGCAAGTGACCCGTGCCCCATGCTCCAGAGGAAGGCGAAAACCCCCCAGATGCAGCTTAGGTGCTATTAGTTGAGAATTTTGTCCAAATATATTGGTGTTCCACTCTGGAAAATAAGTTTTTAAATGAACTAGTAAGTTATTTTACTCTTCAGATGTTTAGATCCCCGATACAGAGACCACCACTGTCAAATGTCATGTTTCTGGGCCAACAATGGAGGTAGGAGAACTTCTCAACTACACAGTTATACAATTTTTTTTAAATGGGCAAAACAAAGTATGTTTCCCTAATCTCGTTCTCTGAAATGGCAGAACTCTTTTAGTTGAAACTTTCCAAAACAAAACCAGACCACTCAACCTGAGGCAGAAACTTGGCATGGAAAATTTCCAGCCAAACAGTCAGGTAAAGATATAAGCAAATGAAAACAAGGTCTTATAATGAGAACTGCTGGGCTACATTAACTATAGACAGTGCTACTAGCTCTGCCTATATCACCTTCCTAGAAGTGACTGTTTTGATTGAGTTTAAGTGTGATGTTAATGCCATTATACAAGAATGCTTAGCTAATGGCTAAAATTCATAAGGCATTCAAAATTTTACACTTTAGTTTCTCATGTTACTGTGTTGGATTAGCCACTTCATGTTAAACAATTAACTATAATGCTTTTACTATTTCATATTTGGAGGGGCAATGAACAGAACAGCATTCTTCTCTTTTTAAAAGAACACTGCAACAATATGTCTTTTTGCTTTCCGTAATAATTTCTGACAAAACATTACAAATTCACTTTAGTTGCTAAAAATTACATATGCCATATTATATATTTTAAAACTAACCAGCTGTGAAGTTAGACACATTTGATTGCTCCTAAATTAAAGTCTTAAAGGGGTATACCTATTATTGTCAACTGTGCCCTGAAGCAGAAATTGCAGCTGAACAAATATACTCCTTATGATAAATTTAAAAATTGCTTTCGTTCTTAGTGCCTCGCTGCACATTGTTTTCATTCTTAAAGGGCCCTGTGTACTTCAGTTTAATGTACTTAAACACACACACACGCACATTTTATCTGTGTGTGTGTGTGTGGGCAAAATAGTCAGTCGTTTATTTTACTTTTCTTTAGAAGATCTTGTTGATCAAAGTAGAATTCAGAGCCTTATTTTCATTTTGTTCACCTTCATTAGAATCTAACAGTATTCCCCAAGTAATCTCTCACCTGTTAGGCTACCAAGCGTAAGTTTCCGGCGGCCCACTTTTTCAACAAGCCAGACTCCCACTAGTGTGAAAAGGAAGTTTGTAAATGCTGTCACTGCAGCCAGCCAGATTGCAAGACTGTCATCTTGAACCCCCGACATCTGCAAAATGGTTGCACTGTAGTACCTGTAAAATGAACAAGAGTCAAATGTAAGTACCACCACTGATTTGACCTTTGCTTAGATCACAGATTAAGTCATACAGTTTAAGGCCAGAAGGGACCATTAGATCATCTAGTCTGACCTCCCGTATGACAGGCCACAGAATTTCACCCAGTTACCCCTCTACTGAGCCCAGTAGCTTGTGTTTGGCTAATGCATAGCTTCCAGAAAGGCATCCAAGTCTTGATTTGAAGTCTTCCAGGAGATGGAGAATCCACTACTTCCTTTGGTAGTTTGTTCGAATGGTTAATCACCCTCAGTGTTAAAAAGTTAAACATGTTTTAGCTAAAGTGAAGTGGAGAATGGTCTTTATCCTCAAGGAGAGAACACACTGCTGAGAGATTTCATAACCTTTCGAAGTGCTTTAAATAGAGCCACACAAATACATTCAGTGCCATTTCATGGCAAGAAGTTTTTCAGCAGCAAAAAACACAAAACAAAAACTCCAGCTGCTTGCTCACTGACAAGGAAAACAATGGATCACAATTCACAAGGGGGAAGAAAAGAACATCAATCATTACATTAACTTGTAGGGTCACTGGTCCTTGACCTTTGTGATAAACAACATTTTTGTGCATTGGAAAAGGGAGGATAGTTGTGTTGGCATCGAAAGAGGAAAAGTCAATGAAAAACTCAGGAGAAATACATCACAGCTCTATTTAACCAAAACTCCCCATTATCCAAACTTCACTTAAGCTTTGCCCTGTTTATCTCATTTATTTTAAATGTCTCAAACACTTCGGGTAAAATTGTTATTGAAAATTGACGAACAAAAGCTAATAACTGATTTTGGAGTATGTGTTTAAATTGCATTTGCCAGTTGTAATTCCAGTTCTAATTTTGTTATGGGAGAGCACTGAGTGTTTGGAATTTAGCTCTTTTTCAATATTTAAATATTTGAAGGATGAGAGATGACCAAGAGCAAGGAAGAAGGGATGATGTGAAGGGACACACCCTTGTTCTGGTGGAGAGGAAACTAACGAGCTCTTCTGGACCTGTTCAGCATTAACGAGGCGCACCTGAAAGGCTTGCTCTGCCTAGAGGTGGGGGGAGCTTAAAAAGGGAAAACCTGCCACAGGAAGGGGTGGTGAACAGGAGGAGAGCTGCTACATCACAAAGATGGATCAGCCAGGAGGGAAACAGTTGCAGGCCTCACTGCCCCAAAACTGCACTGACCAGCTGCAAAGCAGGACACCAAACAGGAGGGGAATAGATACAGACTCACTGATGGACCAAGCCCAGAGAGCAGAACTGAGATACTATCTGAGAGACAGGCCACCTTTCCCTGTCTTTGCTTTCACTTGCATTCCCTTCTCTCATAAGTGAGAGAGAAAGGAAAGGACCTTTCTTTTGCCTGTTTGTTTTGCTTAGAGCAGTGGTTCTCAACCAGAGGTCCGGGGCCCACTGGGGGGGCACGTGCAGGTTTCAGGGGGTCTGCCAAGCAGGGCTGGCATTAGACCTGCTGGGGCCTAGGGCAGAAAGCCGAAGCCCCCAACACCTGGGGCTAAAGCCTGGGGCTCCAAGTCCCGCAACCTGGGGCTGAAGCCGAAGCCTGAGCAACTTAGCTTTGCAGGACCCCCAGTGGCATGGGGCACCGGGTAATTGCCCTGCTTCTTACCCCTAATGCTGGCCCTGGCTTTTATATGCAGAAAAAGTTGTTGTGGCACAGATGGGCCATGGAGTTTTTATAGCATGTTTTTGGGGAGGGGGCACGCCTTGGAAAGAAAAAGAAAAAGGTTGAGAACCCCTGGTTCAGAGAACCCCACCTATGCTACAAACTAGGGGCAAGGACTTTAGAAACAAGTGGTGTCTGGAGGAGGTTCGGGCGCCTCTACCCCCCCCCCCCCCCCAGATGAAATGAAGAAATAAAAAATGTGAGGTTTCACTGTTGTAAAAGAGCAAGAATGGCAATCCTAATGAATGCAGACACAGCAACGGGAGAAGCAGGACAGATGTCTTTTGAGAGCAGCAGTAATGGCTCCTCTTTCTTTGGACTCCAGAAGTTCAGCATCAGGAACAAACTCTGATACTACTACTGTTGACAGCTGACATTAGCAATGTTGACACTAACCATTCATTTAGTAAGTATAATTTAGGATAGGACTTGGGATTAGGATTCATCTGTCATCATTAATCATATAGCATTTACTAACAGCACATTAATTGAGGTCACAGCCATACTATTAGCCTGCCACCAATTTTCTGCTTGTTTTATCTTGCTTGGTTCATGTATTTGGTTTGCTTCTGAAGTATCTGTTTTGTTGTGTGAAGGCTCAGAAGCTAGTATTGCACACTAGCTCAAGTGCCAACTAACACTTTTATTTATTTATTTATTTACAGTGATGGGCCTAGGTTCCTGATCCCTGTTCTCTATCTTATTTTAATACTTGTTTGTATTTAAAAAAGCAATTTTCTTTCCAAAAAAAAAAAAGTTCCTGTAGAATCTTGAGAGATACCACAGGAAGCTGGTATAATTTCTATTTCTTTATCAGAAAAAATCAACATTTGCCCAGGAAACATAACAATTAGAGTTGTCAATTAAAATGGACACAATTAAAAAATAAGGAAGCCGTGCACATTTTTGCCCAAGTTTAATCAAATGCATGTCCTGTATGCTTGTTTTTAAAGTTTTGGTGAGCTGTTAAATATTTCAACAAAATATGCAGTTTATTTTGCACAGGCTCTTCCATCTTCATTTTCCTTTGTTAACCTGCACTGACTGAAGAATTGATTATTCAGTCATTCAAAAACTCCTTCAAATACATAACCGCTCTTCAAGTTTTGACACAGCAATCGCCAAACAAAATGTCAAAGCTCACCTTTGTAGTTTGCATTAAATGCCACCTCATTACTTTAATGCCCCAGCCTTCCAGCCTCTGAAATGGTTTTGTTATTTTATGTTTCGGACAGCAAAGAGTTCTTCTTTCCAGCAAACAACCTATGGCTAAGCATTCAGTGCAAATGTACCTTGCAGTAGTATAGAGTTTCTTTATAAATGAAATTATAGCATGTTCACATGAAATTAAGATATGAAACATTTAGGCCCTTTGAGTCCCTACAGTGGCTGCCCTTCCCCATCACCTCAACACAAGCATCTGGCTCTTCATCTTTATAGCCCTTCACTTAGCCCAAGGGTGGCCAACCTGAACCTGAGTAGCCAGAATTTACCAATGTACATTGCCAAAGAGCCATAGTAATACGTTAGCAGCCCCCCACATCAGCTCCCCACCCTGCTCCCAGCGCCTCCCACCCACCGGCAGCCCCGCCGATCAGCGCCTCCCCCTCCCTCCCCGCACCTCCTGATCAGCTGTTTCGTGGCGTGCAGGAGGCTTGGAGCGGGGGGGAGGGAGTGAGGGCATGGTAGACTCTGGGGAGGGGGTGGGAAGGGGTGGAGTGTGGGCAGGGCCTGTGGCAGAGCCAGGGGTTGAGCAGTGAGCTTCCCCCCGGCACATTGGAAAGTTGGCATCTGTAGTTCCAGCCCCCGTGTCGGTGCTATACAAGGAGCTGCATATTAACATCTGAAGAGCCACATGTGGCTTCGGAGCCACAGGTTGGCCACCCCTGACTTAGCCTCTCTTTACTTACCCACTCTTGTAACTTACTGCATTGCTCTTACTGCTGCCTGTTCATCCAGTGGTGCTTTGCCTCCCTTGTTCATTTGTCAAGTCTCCTACAACCATCTTCATGTTTTCTTCTACACAAAGGAAATGGACCCCAGAGGTGAAATCCTGGCCTGCTGAAGTCTGTGGGAATGTCTACACTACCCACCGGATCGGCGGGCAGCAATCAATGGGGGAGAGGCAGCAGTCGACTCACCGCAGTGAAGACACCTCGGTAAGTCGATCTAAGTACGTCGACTTCAGCTACATTATTCACGTAGCTGAAGTTGCATAACTTAGATTGATCCTTCCCCACCCCACTGTAGATCAGGCCTAAGATAAAACTCACATTGACTTCAATGGGACCAGAATTTCAGCCCATGCAGTAGTACATAAAAGCCTCTACTCTTTTCTCCTTAAGATTAAATTCTACTATGATGTCTACAGGAAATTGCGAGCTGTTAACAATTAGGTACAGACTTCTGATACTTATTTTCTGTTTCGTTTATTATTTAAAAAGAAAAATAATCAACTTGAAACCATGTTGGTGTGCACATACATGGCCTATACAAACACATTCTCATGACTTTATCCTCTCTCCATGTTCCTTCCAGCTGTTTGTTGCACCCCCGTGTTTCATCTCTCTTCACTAGTTTTTAAGCACTTATCTGAACCACCGAAGTTTCAGAGGT
The DNA here is from genome assembly GCF_013100865.1 of Trachemys scripta elegans. Taxonomy (NCBI): domain Eukaryota; kingdom Metazoa; phylum Chordata; order Testudines; family Emydidae; genus Trachemys; species Trachemys scripta. The sequence continues at coordinate 28,362,908 of NC_048298.1, read as the reverse complement.
TGCGTACAGAGTTTGGATTAAAGGTTTCTATTTCATCTCATTTCTGTGGTGAGCAAACCAAGGCAGTTTGTGTTTTGTATAGGACTTTGATTAATCGCAGATAACTTATGCATTTAACTAAAAAAAATTAATCGCGATTTAAAAAATTAATCACGATTAATCCCCCTGTTAAACAATAGAATACCAACTGAAATTTATTAAATATTTTTGGATGTCTTTCTACATTTTCAAATATATCTATTTAAATTACAACACAGAATACAAACTGTACAGTGCTCACTTTATATTATTTTTTATTACAAATACTTGCACTGTAAAAATGACAAACAAAGAAATAGTATTTTTCAATTCACCTCATACAAGTACTGCAGTGCAATCTCTTTATCATGAAAGTGCAACTTACAAATGTAGTTTTCTTGGTTACATAACTGCACTCAAAAACAAAACAATCTAAAACTTTAGAGTCTACAAGTCCACTTAGTGCTACTTGTTGTTCAGCCAATCGCTGAGAGAAACCAGTTTGTTTAAATTTATAGGAGATAATGCTGTCCACTTCTTAATAACAATGTCACCTGAAAGTGAGAACAGGTGTTTGCATGGCACTGTTGTAGCTAGCGTCGCAAGATATTTACGTGCCAGAGGCGCTAAAGATTCATATGCCTCTTCATGCTTCGGCTATTGTTCCAGAGAAATATGCTTCCATGCTGATGACGCTCATTAAAAAAATAATGCATTAATTAAATTTGTCACTGAACTCCTTGGGGGAGAATTGTATGTCTCCTGCTCTGTTTTACACATATTCTGCCATATATTTCATGGTATAGCAGTCTCAGATGATGACCCAGCACATGTTCGTTTTAAGAACACTTTCACTGCAAATCTGACAATATGCAAAGAAGATACCGATGTGAAATTTCTAAAGAAAGCTACAGCACTCGACCCAAGATTTAAGAATCTGAAGTGTCTTCCAAAATCTGAAAGGGATGAGGTGTGGAGCATGCTTTCAGAAGTCTTAAATGAGCAACACTCTGATGTGGAAACTACAGAACCCAAAGCACCAAAAAAGAAAATCAATCTTCTGCTGGTGGCATCTGACTCAGATGGTGAAAATGAACATGTGTCAGTCTGCACTGCTTTGGATCGTTATCGAGCAGAACTCGTCATCAGCATGGACACGTCCTCTGGAATGGTGGCTGAAGCATCAAGGGACGTGAATCTTTAGCACATCTGGTATGTAAATATCTTGCAAAGATACAACAGGTGACATTGTAAACAAGAAGCAGGACTGATTGGACTTGTAGGCTCTAAAGTTTACATTGTTTTATTTTTGAATGCGGGGTTTTTTGTATATAATTCTACATTTGTAAGTTCAACTTCATGATAAAGAGATTGCACTAAGTACTTGTACTAGGTGAATTGAAAAATACTAAAAAAAAGTGCAAATAATTGTAATAAAAATAAATATAAAGTGAGCACTGTACACTGTATTCTGTGTTGAAATTGAAATCAATATATTTGAAAATTTAGAAAAAAAAATGTAAATAAATGGTATTCTATTATTGTTTAACAGCGTGATTAATCATGATTAATTTTTTTAATCGCTTGACAGCCCTAGTGTTGCAAAACCAAACCACAAGCCACCAAAGTTCAGGCATTGGTGTGTGGAAGCCTTATTAGTATAGAAGTTTTGGATTTGACCCAGGCCTAATATGACATGGCAACATAATGGACAAAAAATCCCAGCTGAATAAGTATCTGTTGGAGTCAGGCTATAAGAAATGAGAATTGACCGAATTTAGCACTTGAGTCCAGACATCATTATTTCTCTATTGTCCACCTGTGCAGCTCTAACTGCTTATTAAATGTTACAAGCAATAGGTGATGACAGTCAATTTTAAATTCTTCCTGAAGAGGGGGAAAACCCGTTAGGTCCACAAAGGTCAAGTCTTGATATTGTGTATTACAGACAACATTGAACTTGCACCCAATATTATAAAGGACATAAAAATCAATGTATAGTTGATTTAAAGTTTTTGAGGTGCTAGAATGTTTTTAAAAATTCTAAAGCAAATTACAAAGGACAGTCTTTGAAACACATGTAATATTGTTGAAAGCAGATGAATGCAGAAAGACCATCATATGATTATGTAAAGCTATGCATTCATATACATAGTAAGGTATCTTAAATAAGACATGATTTTTGAAGATGTGCCTCCTGAACTTGAAGAAAGCTGGCCTTTAATACATCACAATCTACAAAGTCAAATGGCACATTGCTAATTCTATAAACACAAGCAGTTTTATATACACGTAATTTTAAAGCAATCCTCATATAATCAAGTACTTGATATGCACACACAAATATATATCGAGAGAGAGTTCAGCTTCTAATAAAACAATACATTTAATCTCTTTCCTCTACAGAGTTGACATTGTTCAAAATGACAACCTGCTGTAAGGAAAGGAAAATCCTCATTTACAACCAGGTCCCCAGACAATTTGTAATGCATTAGACTTTCTTGCTTAGTCCATTTAACCAGGAGACAAAAAACCCTAATGTTTCAGGTTCTGTATCTTTCAATAAAAAAATGATGACAGCTGCCAGATTCTCAGCTTCCCAATTCTGCTTGCCCGTATCCTTTATGATGCACCACTCCAATCTATCCTGCAGAACAAGGTCATTCTTACAAATTCTGTGTATAATGATGTTAGCCATTTTGGGGAGAAGATATAATTTGCAGGATTGGTAAAAAAATAATGTATAGCTGTTCTTAAACCAGAAGCACCTTCCTCAACATTTTAAAATGATCTTTGGTACAGTTTGGGTTAAAAAAAAAAAAACCTCAATAACCGCATACTACTCAAGTAAACTACCCACTCAACTGCAATAAAACAGCCCCATGCCTCAACAAGTGGGTTGAGGGGGAACTCCATTTTTTTTAAGGGTTGCCCCACTAACTGAGTTGACTCAGCCTGAGGCATTGTGATATTGCGAACAGAGCATTGGAAAACAAATAAATGAATTATTAAATACTGAAGCAAAATCCACAGTCGGGAAGATATATCAACAGATTCATGCATTCTGCCTCTGCTACTCCCTGTGTGAGCATCAATAGGGTCCACTTGCTGTGTTTTATTAGTTTCTACACAAGTATAACTGAACTAATAGTAAAATATCTAAAAAAAAAATGAGGCTTAAATTCTTATTACCTAATAAAAAATTACTATCAAGACAGGTCTCTAATATTCAAGAAGATATATTAAGGTATTTTCTCATCTTTTCCTAGACCCCCAAATTGTTTTTCTTAAAAAACAAAACCCACAAACTCATTCCCAAATCCTACTTACAATAGGTCTGACAACTTCCAGAAGAGGGCCTCCATGGGGATGGGACTACCCACCCACACCAGGTCTGCACTGAGATTCGTCCCACCCAAAGAACTGATTTATCTCCAAAAAGCATCCAGGCTAATAGAAAGCCCCACTGACGGACTGTCCAAATATTCCTACATCCTGGCAGCACCCCGGGGGCACAATCTCAACAAGAACAATTTCTGCTGCAAAGCATAAGACAAAACATGAAGAATAAGAAAAGGGATATTAATGCACAACAGTATAGGTGTACAAATACAAGGTACGTGGGTAAATACCGGAAGCAAGAGGAGGTTTTTAGGTGTTGTTGGGTGGTCACAAGATCAGTGTTGATGGGAGATGCTCTCCCGCAGACATGGTGCTGTCCACACGGGTACTTTTGTCCATTAAGCTTATGTTGGACAGGAGTGTGTTTTTTCACCCTCCTGACAGATAAAAGTTTTACCCACAAAAGTGCTAGGGTAGACAAAGCCATAGTCATTCAGAATGGAGGAAATTCCCTCTTAATGTGATTGCCTGAATGTCTTCCCATTAACTCCAATGGCCCATCATTGTCTTTTCCTGGGCTGGACAATAGATGCTTACTTGGAGCTGGTTTCATGTAAACACCTGGCTTGGGAGGTGTCCCTCTCTACTGTCAGGTTAGGTAAAATTACAACACATAATGAATGACCATCAAGTTTGAAACATTACAAGCTTCCATAAAAGACCTTATTCAATATGCAAGAATACAGTATTCCCTCAGTTGGTTTAATTGTTCATTTTGGGGATTTAAACATTCTGTTCTCTCTTTAGGGTGTTTGGACCCTGATTGTCACACTTTCCTTTTACTGATTCAAGCAAGAGCCAAACTACATAAAAACATTAATTAAAAGTTTTCTAAGATGTTTCGTGTTTCCCTATTTTCCCAACTCTAAGCTACACATGTAAATGAGGATATATAATAGGCCTTCCTAAATTATCTTCAGTGAGTTTCAATATATGCCTTTATATGTAAAAATGCAAGACATGAAGAGTTTTATTATATTAGCATGTCATTTTTTTGAGAGGAAGGATCAAGCAGCTTTTAAATGTTGCCAATCTGAATAATTACATTGCAGCAAACGGCATTGCAAAGTAAAGGTGGCTATAAAACTGCCAGAAAAATAAAACTGTTGCCCAGGGAGCATGGGAGAAGGCAGGAGAAGTGAGGAACCTACGGCTCTTCTAAGCTATGACCTTCTGGTTACCAGGAGTCCTGGTAGTGCCCAGGGCCGGCTCCAGGGTTTTTGCCACCCCACACAGAAAAAAAAAAAAAAAAGCTGCGATCACGATCTGCTTTACTGCCACCGCTTCAGTTTTCGGCAGCAATTTGGCGGCTGGTCCTTCGCTCCGAGAGGGACTGAGAGACCTGCCACCGAATTGCCGCCAAAGAGCCAGATGTGCCGCCCCTATCCATTGGCTTCTGCGTGCTTGGCTGGTGCCTGGAGCCAGCCCTGGTAGTGCCACATCTGCATTAGAGTCCAATGGAGATTTTCAAGTAAAACAATGTCTTTTTTTACCACATTCGGCTCAAACAGCTTAAATGGTGCTGTATTTATTAATCTTTGTCTCTAGGACCACAGGTGTATCTGCCTTCCTCTCTAGCCATTTATTTGCAGCCTTAACACATTAACCCCTTCATCCCTGTATTTTTGAAAGTGCACAAATGTGAAAGAAGGAAGGAGAATGAAGATAATAAACATGAGCTGGGAAACTGCTGCTGGGGTTACTGAGCAGGAGCAGTCAACTTATGACAGCAGGGGGATGTAAGGAGCTGTTGCGTATGAAGGGGTGGAAGTAGTGGGAATGAGAGCTGGCTAGGGAGACACTTAGGGTTGCCAACTTTCTACTTGTACAAAACCGAACACCCGTGCCCCTCCTCCTGCCCTTCCTCCAAAGACCTGTCTATGCCCCGCCCCTTCTCTGAAGCCCTGCCTGCTCACTCCATCCCCCCCTCCCTCTGTCACTCGCTTTCCCCACCCTCACTCACTCACTTATTTTCACCAGGCTGGCTCAGGAGTAAGGGGACAGAAGGGGGTGAGACCTCCGGCTGGGGGGTACAGGCTCTGGGGTGGGGCCAGGGATGAGGGGTTTGGGGTGCAGGAGGGAACTCTGGGCTGGGGGGTGGAGCTGAGGGGTTCAGAGTATGGGACAGGCCTCCGTACTGAGGCAGGGGGTTGGCATGTGGGAAGAGGTATGGGCTCTGGGCTGGGGGTGTGGGTTCTGGGGTGGGGCCAGAAATTAGGGGTTCAGGTTGTGAAAGGGGGCTCCGGGCTGGGGTAGGGGTGTGTGTGGTGGATGAGGACTCTGGCTGGGGGTGAGGGCTCGGAGGTGGGGTTGGGGATGAGGGGTTTGGGTGCAGGAGGGTGCTTTGGGCTGAGATCGAGGGGTTCAGAGGGTGGGAGGGGGATCAGGGAAGGGACAGTGGGTTGGGGCATGGGGGGGGGGGCTCAGGGGTGCAGGCTCCGGGCGGCACTTACCTCAAGCAGCTCCCAGAAGCAGCAGCATGTCCCCCCTCCAGCTCCTACGTGAAGGTGTGGCCAAGCGGCTCTGTGCGCTGCCCCGTCCACAGGCACTGCCCACGCAGCTCCCATTGGGAGCTGCAGGGGTGGCACTTGGAATGGGGGCACCGTGTGGCTGCCCTTTCACATAGGAGCCAGAGGGGGGACATACTGGGTGTTTCTCGGGAGCCACGTGGCATGGATGCTAGCAGGGAGCCTGCCTGCCCTGCTGCGCAGCGTCGCCAACTGGACAATCAATGGCCCGGTCAACAATGCTCACTGGAGCCACCAGAATCCCTTTTCGACTGGGTGTTCCAGTCGAAAACTGGATACCTGATCACCCTAGAGACACTGGAGTAGTTAGGAAGGAGCCAAAGAGGGCAGAAGCTGCAGGACTGAGGAGCAGCGTAGGACCTGGGAAAGGGAGCCAAACGTGGGGGTAAGGGACTACAGAGCTAGCAGGGAGAAGCTGCTCCTGGGCTGTATTTGTGTGAACAAAGGGTTTCAGTGCACTAGCAATGCCGCAGTCCTTTGGACACGTGACCCCTATGTCCAGCTAAAGTGGTGTGTTGGGATAAAGAGGTTCATATTTCTACCTACATATCATGCATATCCCACTGGTATCCGAGATACTGCAGTGTCCACTTAGAAAAGATTGTATTACAGTGGATAAGGCATTAGACTGGTGATTAAGAGACCTAAATTCTTATTCCAGCTCTGCTACTGACCTCTTGTGACCTTGGTCAAAACTTGGTTAACCTCTCTCAGGCCCCCCCACCCCGTGTCTATCTTATCTCTTATCTAATATTGTTATGTACAACTGGGCCCTGATGTTGATTGGGAATTCTAGGCATTATTGTAATACAGGTAAGGAACAATTGCTCAGCTATTGTGTGGTAACTGAGAAAAGGTTTGCTTTTTAATGGGGTGGAGGGTGCTAAATCTGCCTTTACCAGAAAAGCTTTTCTGATTCTGAACTTCCACTAACTCAACTTGATGAAGATACAAAAAGTAAGGCCACTGAAAGAACATTTAACTTCATATTCCCTTTTAACATTAGTATGAGTAACAAACCTGGACATACAACCTGTAAAACTACCTTTTCATTATTCTGCCTCAGCACCAGTTTACAGATTACAGCATTAATATATCTAATAGGTTTGCAGCAGCCTCTAACTCCCCTACAAAAATATAATTTTCCCTCTGGTTTTTCACTGTGTAGTGGATCAATGCTTCAGATCCTTGTTTGTTTCCATATCAGAAGGTGCTGTAAACCTGCTAGGCATCATATAAACTCTATTCTCTCCATTAAAGATTTAAGTCTTTCTTTCTGTACATGATGAAAATTTTCTATTTATCATAACTACTTCAACCACCGTAAAATTACAGTTCATCCACATTTGGATTAGACTTTTGGATCACAATGGCAGCATGGTCCAGCCATATGATACTCACAGAAAGAGGAGAAAATAAATATTCTATGCTCTCCATTTAATTAACAGAACTTCAGATCAGACTAACATCCATTAAACTGATGTAGGAGCTACTGTTCAAAAATACTTAATGCATCTGAACAACTATATTAATCCTCTGGATTTCCACCTCAGTGAGAGTCATGGGTAACCAGGCCAAAACCCAGATATATTAGTTTAATCTGATCTTGTCCAACTTCCTCCCACTTTATCAGTGCATTCCTCATATGCGTCTCTATTGTGTTTCCCTCTTATCATGCTGCCTCATTTCCAGACTATTATGCAGACACCCTCTCTGGAGATCACATTATCTGATTGCTTTCCTCTTTAGCATTTACATCTCTCTCCAATTCAAATTCTAAAATGTACCTTGCAACCTACATTTCTACCGTTATTATTTGGTTGTATTTTTCAGCTCCTAAAATCATCATCTTAACCCCTCCCTAAGTTTAAGTAGTACCTTATATCTGTGACTCAGCACCAAATATCAGACTCTGTACTGGACTGTAAAAACAGGAAAGCAATCGAGTACCTACCATGAATACTAGGAAACATATTTTCAAATCCTGATATATATTTTCATGATTTTTAAATGTGTCAAACAGGTACAATACATGTTGTACCAGAGAATATAAAATAAATGTATCTACAGAGAGACTTTCTTGGTGAATATGATTTTATGGCTCATCTAAAACATAATTTGTCATATTTTATTATTCAACATGACTGAGTAAATCCCAGACAGTCATTTCATCGGAGCAAAAGGGAACATTTTGTCATCTCCATTGTTGTCTCCCAAAAGACACTTAATACTTGCCTGTATCGATTATTAGTAAGCAGCTTTATGTATGCCTGTGGTATTCCTTGTGGCAGAAGTGAGACAAATCTCAATGATAATAATATAAAGGGGCTTCTTTATTCCATCTGTTGGACACAAACAAGACCCTGTAGTTCTCTGGATTTCTAGCTCCCTAAATAAATGAACATAGGGTAGTATAAAGGACAAAGCAAGTATCCTACACACCATGTAGATAATACAAGATATTCTCACCCCCATCTGTAGAATAGTATGCAATAACATAAATAACCTGTACTTAAAATGCATTTCCCCTACGGCAAGTTGAGAATGGACTAGAGAATACACATGTTCCATTCCAGTCAATTTAACACAAAGACAAAATTAACCTCTTTAAGGCCCTGACCATGCAATTTATTGACTTCAGTGGGGCTCCATGTGGGCACAAGAGCCCTCTCTTGCGCAATGAGCTGCAGGATCAGGGCTTATTGTAGCATCCAAAAGGCTACACAGCTGCTCTCACCAGATTACATGGACTCTGCAGACCCCTGGGAGTCCCCGAGGGTACTCCAGGTGGTCCATGGGCCCCGATGATCAACTCCTCCCCCTCCCTCTATCTCCCAGAGGCTACTGAAGCCAAACTGGGAGATTTTAGGCCTAAAATTCTGGCAGTGCAGTGGGGCTAAGGCGGGCTCCCTGCCTGCCCTAGCGCCACGCCATTCCTGGAATTGGCCAGTACGCCCCTGTGGCTCCTGGGGGGGACGACAAGGGACCAGGAACTGCGGCCAATGGGAACTGCAGGGGTGGTGCCTGCGGGCAGGGGCAATGTGCGGCGACTCCCTGGTCCTCCCACCTAGGAGCCGTTGCTAGAGAGATGTGCCGGTCACTTTCAGGAGCCGCCTGAGGTAAGCGCCACCCAGCTGGAGTCTGCATCCCTCATCCCCGCCTGCACCTCAACCCAGAGCCCGTACCCTGCACCCAAACTCCCTCCCAGAGTCTGCACCCCTCACCCCCTCCCTCATCCCAACTCCCTCCCAGAGCTCGCACCGCTTCCTGCACCCCCTCTTGCAACCAAACTCCCTCCCAGAGTCCACACCCCACACACACCCCGTACCCAAACTCTCTCTCAGAGCCCCCCCCACACCCAAACTCCCTCCCAGAGCCCGAACCCCACACCCCTTCCCACACCCAAACACCCTGCCCCAGCCTGGTGAAAGTGAGTGAGGGTGGGGGAGAGCGAGCGATGGAGGAAGGGGGGATGGAATGAGAGGGGGTGGAAAGAGATGGGGCAGAGTGGGGTCTTGGGGGAAGAGGGAAAATGGGGGCAGGGCCTGGGGTGCTTGGGGGTCCCCAAAATTTTTTAAATCAAAATGGAGGTGCTCGGGTTGCTAAAGTTTGAGAATCACAGCATTCGAACATTCTACATCTCCCACCCCTAGCAGCAGGGATTGGGCTTCTGTGAATTTTTGGTTATTGCCCGTGACTTTTACTAAAAATCACCATGACAAAATCTCAACTTTAATGATCTCTATCTAGGATATACTGTAGATACAGGAAAAATAAGAACAAAGTCATTTGTAAAAATTGTAATAATCACCACTTAACTTTGCTAAGAAAATACGGAGGGAGAAGGAATGCGTTAGTATTCAAAGAACAAATCCAGAAAGAGGATAACTAAATGCCTTGAAATATTTTTAAGACCCCTCAATCTTTGAAGTATGCCAATTTCCCCAATTTAAAGGGACAAAATCATACCTCTCTGATATTTTTAACCTTTGTTGCAAATAACACCCATTATTACTATAAACTGAAAGATCAGAGAAAAAATTACTTTTCGATTTTCCATTTGTTTACTGTGTGCACTGGAAAGCTCTTTGGATACAGTCAATTTCCCTTACAGGCTCAGACATTTTCTCCTGTTTGTGTGACTCTTTTACACAGCAAAAGGGGAGAAAAAGATCTTTTTTTTTTTAAAGGTAGGAAAATGTGATTGTGAAATAAAATGGCCAGGGGGACTTAGAATCATGTGATCATAGAATGTCAGGGTTGGAAAGGACCTCAGGAGATCATCTAGTCCAACCCCCTTGCTCAAAGGAGGACCCATCCCCAGACAGTTTTTTGCCTGAGATCCCTAAATGGCTCCCTCAAGGATTGAGCTCACAACCTTGAGTTTAGCAGACCAATGCTCAAACCACTGAGCTAGTGTAGTGCCTTAAATCATTTTTAACTCTTAAAAAAACCCAACAGGATTTCAAGTTGATGACGTCCTTCAATATTTAGCCAAAGAATCCTAAAGTTAAACCAATTAAAGAAATGTGTTCACCCAGAGCAAGAAATGAAAAAATGATTGTAAAGACCAAGCAGCAGCATTTGGAATTAAATGCAAGCACGAGGGGTGAACACAGTCATGACAAAAGGAATGAGATGACATTTTCAGATTATAAGCAGCTGGGTTTGACCATTTATTACCCACTGCCATGAGTCTTAGCATGATGCAAAACTCATTTTTTTTCTTCTTCTCTTCTATAAATTAGTCTATTTTTGTAATTCTCACTTAATAATATATTACCTAGCTCTTATACAGTGGTTTTCATCAGTAGATCTCAAAGTGCTTTACAAAGGAGATGATTTAGCATAATTTCTGCCAATTTATTCAGCAAAGAACTAGGTTGCAGTGACTCCAGCTTCAATACATACTGTATCTATATAATGAAGCTGCATTGTATGTAATATAAATTTTATATTGCATGCAAAAAAACTATGTTAAAAGAATGCTAAGGTTACAAAGCCAGGGCCTAAAAAGTTAGGCTGCCTGTACAACCTTAATTTGGCCCCTTGAGCGAATGCAAGATAATCACAGAAATGTAGGGCCAGAAAGAACCTTGCAAGATATCTAGTCCAGCTCCCTGTGCTGAGGCAGGACTGAGCATACCTAGGCATAGGCACTGACTTCCCCTCTGCCCGGTGGGTGCACGACCCCCCCTCTCCTGCCCACCTCTTCCTGCCCCTGCACCGCCCTTGCCCCACCCCCATTCCACCCTTCCACCAAGTCCCCGCCAGTGCCCTGCCTCTTCTCTGCCTCCTCCCCTGAGTGCGCCACATCCCCGCTTCTCCCCCTCCCTCCTGGAAAGTCCTAAGCACCGCCAAACAGCTGTTAGGTGGTGGGCAGGAAGTGCTGGGATGGGGAGGAGCGGAGACACGGTGCACTCGGAGGAGGAGGCGAGGAGGGAGTGGGGGCGGGGGGAGCTTGGCTGCTGGTGGGGGCGGAGCACCTGCTAATTTTTCCCCATCATCCCCATGTGTAGCTGTGCTCTCACCCAGCCACCCCCAGTCCCTGTACCTTCTCCCCCGTCCCCTGTGTCTCTGTGCCCCCACCCAGCCACCCGCTGACCCTGTGTAGCTCTGCACCTCCCTCCCCCTGTGGCCTTGTGCCTCTGTAACCCACCCACCTCCTGGGTGTGGTGTTCTGTCCCATCTAGTGGCACCAAGACCACTCAGAGAGAGAGAGATTAATGAGTTTGCTCTACAGCCTTAGCTAACAGCTAGTTGGCTTTTGGCTCAAGCACTAAGCTCCAGAGGTCCCAGGTTCGATCCCACCCACCAATGACCGGGGTCTGTCGGCATTACACCTCCACACCCATTCAGCCTCTGCCCCAGTCTGTCCTCCACCACTAGCCCTTGTGAGCCCGTCTGAAACTCCCCCCACCCCAGCACCCTATGCTGTCTGTATGCCCATAGCCCCTGTTTCCTAACCTGGCCAGCTGCAAAGGTGGGTCTGCAGGCTCTTACGCTTCCCTCGATGGTGAGGAGCTGCTGTGGTGTTCTATCACCACAGCACTCTCTGTTGGGCAAAAGGTGGAACTGCAGCAACATATTGGCAGAGCTTTTTTCTGTGCAAAAAAATTAGAAATTTGCAGGGCTCATTAAATATGCACGCGCACAGTAGCGCAGAATTTCCCCAGGAGTAATATTTTAGGAAAAATAATTACTTTCATGGAACAAAAAGAATTTTTACCAGTAAAGATTTACTTCCCTGAAAGGAGGCTTATTTATATTTACCATTACGAACATGAAAGGTGATAGTTTAAATAACACACATACAGCATCAAAAGCAAAAAATGTAGAATTCTTAAACATTTATAAACAGCATGAATAAACACCATGGACCCTGCACACAGAATTCTGTTTTCCTAATGAAATCATCCACCTGATCAACATCATTCTCTTAGAGGCACAACAAAAGTACTTAATAGTCTAGTGACACTGCAAATATTAATTTATATGTAAAATCTTATTAATATTCTCTCCTTTTTTCAACTTTAATTAAAATCTGATGCATCAGGAATGTTTATCTTGCATAGTTTAACTTTTTTAGAACAAAGCTTGTGGAAATGTCTGTAATTAATTCTCACAAAAGGCCCACAAAATGGTTATCAAACAGTTAATGGAACTTGGTCATTTATACCACAGCACCAAAGAATCAAAGGAATGAAGACATACTCAAAGATGTAGAGCTAAACATTTTCTGGGGTGACCACCCTCTATAGCGATCCAGGAATGTTATGGGTTTGAGGTCCTGACTGGGTTTGCAGAAATTGGTCATCTGATCCAGATTTGAAGAGCCTCCATTGTCACTTAGCAGTGCACCAAACTATTGACAATTTTAGTGCCGGGGAAGCCAGCAGCTGCTTTGTGTTATGGTACTGATGGCTTCCCTCCTCTTCCCTCCCATCTCTGTGGTTATCATTACCATAAGAGTGGGCAGGGAGGATGGTGCTCCTGTATGTGTGTAGATTAGAGCCCAAGAGGAACATGCACTAGGGACCTGATGTAAAGCCATTTTAAGTCAATGGAAAATCTACCACTGACTTTACCAGACTTTGGATTAGGCCCTAAGTACTTCCCTCACAACTTCCCAGCCCAGCTAGGAGACAGGCAACATAGTGCATGTGCACCGTTGGAAGGGAGGGCTGGCAGATGTAAAAAGAAGACTCCAGTCTAGCTGGGAGCACTGCATGAGGGAAACCAGCTACCAGCACAGGAGTTCCTGGCTCTGAGCTAGCAGGGAAAGGCAGTGTTACATGATAAAGTACTCCTGCCCTTCCTCTGGGTTAAGTAACTCAGGGGACCGACTCAGCATAAAGGGATTCTAGCAAGAAAGAAGACAAAAGCAGAGGAAAATATATTATTTAGGACCTGAGGCTGGAGATAAAGGGAGAGGAACAGAGAAAGCAATTAATATTGTGGAGGGAAGAAGGGGGGAAAAAACATCTTCTAGGGATGTTATGCTGACAAACACTATTGCACCACAGCAAGGAGAGTGTCCCAGTTTCTCATTTCATATATTATATTATTAGGGTTGACAACTTTCTACTCAGACAAAGCCAAACACCCTTGCCCCGCCTCCTGCCCTGCCCCGCCTCCAATGCCCCACACCTTCTCCAAGGCCCCGCCTCAACTCACTCCATCTCCCCTCCCTCTGTCACTCGCTCTCCCCACCCTCACTTACTGGCTCATTTTCACTGTGTTTGCTCAGTGGGTTGGGGTACAGGAGGGAATTAGGGTTCTGGCTGGGAGTGTGGGCTCTGGGTGGGGCCAGGAATGAGAGGTTTGGTGTGTAGGAGGGGGCTCTGGGCTGGGGGGGTGAAGCTGAGGAGTTCGGAGTATGGGAGGGGGGTCTGGGCTGAGGCAGGGGGTTGGAGTGTGGGAGGGGGTACAAGCTCTGGGTTGAGGGGGGGTTCTGGGGTGGAGCCAGAAATGAGGGGTTCAGGGTGTAGGAGAGGGCTCCAGGCTGGGACCAAGGGGTTCAGGACAGGAGAGGGATCAGGGATGGGGTGGGGGTTGGGGTGCAGGGGATGTGAGGTCTCCGGCTGGGGTGCAGGCTCTAGGGATCAGGGTTTTGGAGTGCAGGAGGGGGATCAGGGATGGGGCAGAGGGTTGGGGTGTAAGAGGGGTCAAGTGTGCAAACTATGGGTGGCGCTTACCTCAAGCAGCTCCCAGAAGCAACGGTATGTCCCCCCTTCAACTCCTACATGGAGATGCGGCCATGTGGCTCTGTGCGCTGCCCCATCTGCAGGCACCGCCCCCACAGCTCCCATTGGCCACGGTTCCCAGCCAATGGGAGCTGTGGAGCCAACAACTGGGGCGGGGGCAATGTGCAGAGCCCCCTGGCTGCCCCTACCCCTAGGAGCCGGAGGGGGGACATGCTGCTGCTTCTGAGAGTTGTGCGGAGCCACAGCAGGCAGGGAGCCTGCCTTAGCCCCGCTGCGCTGGCAACCGGACTTTTAATGGCAACCCAGCATCCCTTTTCGGTCAAAAACTGGACACCTGGCAACCCCATATATTATGTTATGTGTTTCTATCTATCTATAAACTCTACTCTTAACACACTCTAACTTGCTGCTGCAGAATAGCAAGTACTTAGAACAAATATTGGTGAAATCTATCAACCAAGAATACTGTAAAATACTAGATGACTAATTACCATGCCCAAGACTTTTCATTTCTTGTATCTTAATGTAACATTTTATTTACCAATCTGTATCATTATCAACACTAAATAGGGATTTTCTTGTAGTGTGTTTGAGGTTGCTCCTATCCATGCAACTTCAGCCCTAGCTTTCAATTTTCCCCAGCCAGTTCCCTGATCTTTACTATAAATGTGCCTTTTGGGAAGAGATTTAAGCAGTCCTAACTATTTAGCTTATCAAAGATAAGGTTAAGAGATGATTTGATCACAGTCTATAAGTATCTGTATGAGGAGAAGACTTCTGACAGTAGAGGGTTCTTTAATGTAGCAGACAAATATAGCAAGATCCAATGGCAAGAAGCTGAAACTACACAAATTACAGATGAGATATTTATTCTGGTTCCAGTTCACTGGGTAAAATGGATGGAGGAGCATAAAAGGACCCTAAAAGCCCTGGTTCCGGCCAGGGGAGTGTGTTTACAAGGTGGGCACTGTGGTAGACAACCCTAAGGCCATCTTCAGAGGACCTGCTTTCAAGGACCAGTGGAGAGGGTGTGCTGGGGCATGGAAGGGTATGTCATGGGCTGGGCTGAAGCACACAGAGCTAATAGACTGGCCTCTCGGATTGTCTAAATTATGCTGGGGACTTCTCCAGCTGCTGGACCAGCCCAGGATCAGGGGTGTGTGCACACGCAAGTGTGTGTTTGCATGCACGGGCAGAAAAGTGCTTAAAGCCACCATAATCCCCCACTGCATGTAATTACCAATGGCAGTGGAACAAACTACATAAACTTTAATTCTGAGAACTTCCAAATATGGCAGAAATTTTCTACTTATCCTGAATTAGTCTATGAGAGTGCAACTCAAAAATTTGCTGCCCCAATTCTATAGCCATTCTGAGAAAATTCTTGCTAATTCATTGGGACATTTGTCCGTGTAAGGCATACAGAACAACATATCAAAGAATGTGTGTGAGTTTATGTGCGCTAAAGCAATAGTCACTACAGACAAGTAAAAATTTCATAGTGCACATAATTGGGCACAACACTCTTCATAGTACCAGGCTGAAAATGTATCTTGGATTAATAAAGAGGAGGGAAATACTCCATAATTACCGGGAACTTATAAAGTACTTAAAATATTGATTATAACTGCATTTATCATAAAGAAAATATTACACTGAAAAGCAAATTTTCAACCTTATCTTTAGGTTGTTTTTTTTTAAAATAAAGGATCATTTCAGACTAGTGTAACCATCTGAATTCATCTCTTGTGGTTGGGTACAATGGGTACAGGTTAGAACCCATTTTGGAATAAACATTTTGGAAAAATGCCCAAACTTGGGTGTCCAACGTTAGGGTCCTCTATCCATATACGGGAACTTAAATAAAACTGCCCATGTTTAAGAGATGATGAGCATCCAGAGATACCCTGGAAGTAAAGGTTAAGTGCAAGTGCTCAACATCTTTGAAAATCTGGCCACTTTTACCTACATGCCTAGAAATGGATTTAAAAGCCTCATTTTAGGCACCCAGGTTTGAAAAGATTGGCCATAGAGTCAAGTATCAAGACATTTGCAAAATAACTCAGAAACATGCTGCACATAGACTTAACTTTGTTTCCCTCACTCCCCAAAATATAGATAAACTGCCCAGCAAACCTAAATATGTGCAACATGAATACTAATTTGGCAGTGTTTGCTCAGGTTACTCATAATCTTAATAGTTGTATTCTGCTTAATCTAGTCCACCAGAGAAAGTTATAATCATGGGAAACCAAAAAACGATATCCTTGGCAGCTACAAGACCCAGATACTAACTTCTAAACGCTATGATCCAGCAAGATCTTCTGCCAGCAGTGACATTGCCAATGGACCCAGGCTGTTTCTCTCTTTTTAGGAGTGGGAAAACTAGCCTGGATAAAATAATAACATAGCCAAACATTAGCCCCAAAATTTGAATCTTTGATATTTGAAAATAATAGCAAAATGTTTAACCTGTCTATAACAGGTTTGGATTTTTTATATAGTGCCTTTAACCTTCCTCTTAATGATATCAACAGATGTTCAGAACATGACAAAGTAGCCCAGGTTTACTACCAACTCGATATGAAGATGGGTGCGAGTCACTTAATCTCTTTGCACCTTGGTTTTCTAACCTGTAAAATGGGTATAATGATGCTTATCCACTTGTAAAGAGGTCTAAGTTGAATGCAGCACTTATCATCCATAAGTGCTAAGTATAATCCTTACTACAATATAGTATTGAGAGGTAGGTAAACATGGTCAGAAAATAACTCTGTGGCAGATAATTCAAATCCAAGTACCACTTTTTAGGGATATACGATAAAAGATATGACTGAAATACAAGAGAAATACTTTATTTAAGAAAAACATACCTTACAGTGTATGACAGAAACATTTAAATGTCACAAGATCCATATTTGGTTAAGCACAAAATGCTTTAATATCTTTGGCAATGAATTCAGCTGCTAACTTCTCAGTTAGAGAACTTTAATTACTTTATATGCTCCCATTACATAACCAAATTTTGTTCTTGTTTTCTTAACAAATCTTTGCAAATACTTTCATATGACAAATATATAGGGGAGGATTTAGTAACACTTTTATTCTGTGTATGAACTAACACAAAAAGTGTCGTTAGTATATCAACTTTTATATTCATGTAACATCCTACTGACCTCATTTTGATCAGTTTAGAGTTTAAAATCTTTCCATATCTATATGGTCTTTAAAAGGCACTCTGAATTTCCAATTCAGTAAAACTGCTGTAACTAGCATGAAAGAAAACCTCAAGGCTTAAGATAAAATGACTTGTGTTAAATTCTTGCATAAAACATATGTATCAACAGATGATATTGTTAAATAATTCTGTGCTGAATATTTAAATGGGGTGACTTCTGAATCCCCTTTATAAGTTATTTCTTAAATAATCAGTCAGATTTATGAGAAAAGGTGGATAGTGTATTGGCTTTGTGGTTAATTGCTTCAACCAATACATTTTTCACATCAGTTGTCTGTTTTTCATTGTTGCCCTTGAGTAAAAAATACTTTCATATTTTTGTTTCTTTGTTGCATCTAATTAAGCAGGGAAGTTTTAAATCTCTGCCAGTTCACAGTATTCAAACCAATTATCTCTTATGTTCAGGAATGCCTGACTGTACCTAATTTATGTTCCTTATCCCTGAGAGGCTTGCAATTTGAACTCAAAGTTGAGAGCCAAGAACTGAATTCTAATCCTAGTTCTGTCAGTGACTCACTCTGTAGGCTTGGACAAGTCACTCAACCTTTCTGCCTCAGTTTCCCCACCTGTAAAGTGTGGTTGATAATACCACATTCATAGGGTGATGAGAGGATTCATGTCTATATATAGTGCATGTGCTATGTAAGGACCAGATTGCAATACTCTTATTTCCTCCAAATACTATTTTACACTATGAGTCGTCCCATCGATTTCAAAAGGACTATTTATGGAGTAAGGTACTACTTAGCATGAGGATGTACATCACAATTGGCCCCTAAGTCACTAAATATTGTTACTATTGCCGATTCGTTTAAATACCTTATATGCATACTATCACAGCCAAGTTGCAGTTAGAAATAAATGTGTGAGAGGCAGTTTTAATAAAACTATCTGGCTTGAACCTCTCCTTTGCTCAAGAAATCTAGTCTTCTCCTGGGCCAGTTTGAGGAGTTTGTCCATGCCATGTCGGTAGCCTCTGATGACCCAAACTGTATGCGCACAGCTGAGGCCACCCTCCAGGCCCTATGACAGAGAGCCCAGCCAGAGGCCAGCTATGTTGTGGACTTTCAGTGCCTGGTGGCAGAGACCAAAAGGAACAGGGCTGTTCAGCACTATTGCTTCTGGCTCCACCTGAACAAGCAGGCACAGGTAGAACCTCAATCAGCCAGGATGCATTTATTGACCTATCTATTAAAAATTGATGACTTGCTATCAGAACACCACCAGGAAAGAAAGAGAATGACCAACCCACGCCTGCTCCCATGACCCCGATCAGCCCACCTCCAGTACCGCCCCTTCCCATTGACTGGACTCATGCAGGTCAACGTGGAACAGCATCATCTCCCTGATGCTGAGAAGATCCAGCACCAAGCATCAGGCCTCTGTCTTTACTGTAGGGTGTTGGGGCACTTTGCCTCTTCCTGTCCAGTAAAACGCTGGGCTGCATCTGGGTCAGGAAAAGCCAGGTTACAACTCCCAATAAAGGAGTTTAGGCTGGGCTGGTTATCTTCCCCTCAAGATCGCATGTGGTCTCCACATCTGTCCACTGGTACTCTAGTAGCAGCCCATCAACATCTGATGTACCTTCTACCTCCACTTTTTCTGTGACATTCTGCCATGTCAGAGGTCATCTTGACAGCATTAATAGATTCTGGTGCTTCCGGCTGTTTTATTCAGATTTTGCTTGAGCTCATGAAATTTTGCTTGAGCTTGAGCTCACGGAACTACAACCCAGTGCAAGGCTGTTGCTGACCTGGTCAAATCTTTTGACAGGTCACTCCTCTCCTAGGGTCCTCTCATGCCTGAGACATCGCCCTTACAAGTCACTAGGTAGTACAAATTGTTTGATGTTTTGTTGCAATACTATGTACTATGACTAGGAAATGTATCAATCAATCTTAAAAAAATGCAATGTATACTACTGAAAACATAAATATGTATGTCTTTATATTTGCATTCTATTTGGATCATGGCTGAAGTCCAAGCCTTAGAACTGCAAAGAGTATTTACATTTCATAAAAACATCTATGTGGTGTTTTCCTTCTTAGATTTCTAGTTCTAGAAATGCTAAGGCCAGAAAATAATAAAGCACACTAATAATATAGCCACTTATTATTATCTTTCCAGTTACTCAGAAGATTTTTATGAGCTCCTGTAAGATTCATTTACTGGACTTTTAATAATGTACCAATACAGAGCATATAAAATATTTAAGCTGAAAAACAAACTGATCCCAATTTATGGAATCCATAAGAGAATAGGAATTAGCGTTAATGTGTTTTTTATATCATGAAAGTTTGAGGGATGTAGAATTAGTCAGTAAATGGTGATGCCCCACCTTATTCAGAAGATGAATTCCATAGTAATTAATTATACTTTTACACATTTCATCACTCAACAACACTGATTAAGCCACAGAAAATGAATGACAGACTCTATGTAGGAAGATTCTTTTCTTAACAACCTCCAGTGTTTTCTGTTAATGATGCAATATGTGTCATGCAGCATAATATTCCATGTTTTATTATGTCTTAAGGCAATTCTATTATAGTACATCACTTCTATAAGAATTGCTACTATAACAGTATATATATATAGACCAAGAATCAAATCACATAGGGAAAAAATATATTCACCCAAAAAAAAAAAAAAAGAAAAAGAAAAAAAGTGTTGACTCATTGTGATTCTCCATCCTGACTCACTCTTCTGTTACCTCAACAATATTTATCATGACTATTCTCACATGTATTGCTTATGTACTATGATGCCTAAAAAATTCGCTTTGGTTTGAGCCTATAGAATACATCCATTATGCTCTCCTGATGTGGTTATGCCATGCATGTCCCTGTGCTTTGTCTTTACTAGGAAAGGTACATGGAAGTCAGAATGGAGGAATTACCTTAGGAATATGACATTAGTGTAAAAACTAATATGAAAACAGAGGGGTGACATTTTTCTCTTCTCAGAAGCCTGGGGTGCTGAGACCTTTCGGGCCCTCTTAGCAGAATTAAATTTAAATCATTACACAATTAGGATGCCACTCATATGTCATGCTGTATACAGAAATTTACACTTAAAATTCCCATGGTAGAGGTCTAAAGAACTTGGGTATTATGTGGCAGTGGTTGTTACACAGGCTGGGTTCCTAGGTCTGTAAACCCTCTGTCTCTTTCATGGTGGCTTCTGAGGACATTGGTGGTAAAACAGATGAAGAGGTGATATATACCCTGTCTATGGTGTTTTCTTTCGGGGCGAAGGTATTTAAATATTCAGCCAGTGAAGCATTGTCCTTGAATCTTTGAGGGAGTGGGGAGACGAGGCTGACGGTATCAAAGGGCAGATATTGGATGGTATTCTACATCTTTCTAGAGAAACCTGAGGATTGTAACCATAAGTCTTTCCTCATAACAATGGGCAAAGCCATCCCCCTAGATGCAGTATCTGCTGTGTCCACTGCAGCTTGGAAGGAAGGTTTGGCCACCAATCTGCTCTCATCTACTAAGACCTGGAAGTAGGCCCTTTCCTTCTCAGGGAGCCTGTCCTTAAATTCTATAAACTTACAATCAGTAAAATCGTATTTGGCCAAAACAGCCTGATAATTTGAGATCCTGAACTGCAGGTAGGTGGAAGAGAAGCCCTTTCTCTCTAGATGGTCGAGTCACTTGTGTCCCTTATCAGAGAAAGTAGACCTTAGGTATTGTTGCTTGGACTACTTTGTAGTCGCCAGCTCCACCAAAGAGCTAGGTGGTGGTGAGAGAACAAAAACTCCCACTCCCTCCTTGGACAGAACAAAGTAGCACTTCTTGGTCCTTTGAGGCCAAAAAGGAGGAGTGGGCCAAAACATCTTTGTCAGATCTGTGGTGGCCTCTTTGATGGGGCGGACCACTTGCCTGGGATCGGAGGCCAAGTATACAGTGCTGAGGCTCCTGGGCTTCCTCAAGTTGAATCTATAGCTTTGCAGTTACCCTGTGCATGAGTCTTGATATTGTTTAAAGTCATCTGTCAGAGATGGAGTAACCGCCTCATCCAATGAAGCCAATGAGATCACCCTGGAACCGGTGGACCTGACTCGCCTTCCCCTTCCAAATATTCCAACAAGGCTGGTTGTGGGTGCCATGGCAATGGCAAATAGGACTCCTGCACCAGTCCTGGGTCTCTAGGATAGGGCTCCCATGGTACCCAGTATTGCCAGAAGGATGAATCAACTGGTGGAGGAGGACCCCATGGCATAACATACCACCTGTGTCTTGGCCAATCATATCTGGTTAGAGGCCATAACTCCAATCTTCTGGGGTTCATGTCTCATGCCACTTCTATCCTATGCTGCAGAGGCTCCTGCGGGGCCTCAGACTCATCTGAAGAGAAAGCTGAATCCCTGGTCTCTGGCAGATTCCACGGTACTAGTGGTTGCACCTCAAGGCTGTCAGGGGGGTTGGGAGAACAACTCTGACTTACCGGGATAGCCTCTTTCTCTGGCAAATCCATGTCCCAGAATAAAGACAGTTCCAATAGGAGGAGTGAATGTGGATAAGGAAGAGCAAAGATATTTTCTGGGAAGACTCAGGTCTCTGACAACCCCGGGGGTACAAGGAGAGCCCATTGGCAGAGCAGGCAAAGCAGAGCTTCTCTGGTCACCACAGTGGTCAACTCCCTTCAGAGCCATGTCACTACCAGTACCACATCAGTTCTAGAAATGGATGGGAGCAACAGGAGCTGTTTATCCCAAGCCTTCACCATCGGAACCGATATCAGATGTTGGATCTGTACCCTTGTGTACCTCCTTCTCCAGTCGAGAAGATTCACTAGGGCATAAGTCCCTAGCACCTGTGCATGCCAGTTCTCCCAACTTTGACAGGGTTGTAGAAGGATCCTTTCTCTTCCAGGAAGTCTTAGATGAAGACCTCTGGTCCATGAGAGTGACCTCTGCTCTAACGTAAAGCCTTTGCTTCAGGCTTAACAGTCTTAGCTTCCATTACTAGGTTCATGCTCAGAGAGATGCTGCCCGCTTGGTAAAACCAATGGATTGGGCAAGGGGTGGGGAGTGGTCCCTAGGCTGGATCTGACTGGGACTTCATCGCCTTCTCCAGGAGATGTTTTCTGAATCTCAATTCCCAACCCTCATGAGTTCTGGAGTAAAAAATATGAGCCTCAACCAGACAGTAGAGGCAACGTTGATGTTCGCTGCTCATCAAAAAGGAGTCAGGGCAGGAAACGCAGTTTTTGATCCCTAGGCATAGTCCCAGACTTCTCTGGGGGAAAAGTTCCCCAGGTGGGGAAGAAATGGGGAAAAAACACTAACTATACAATGTAAACTATACTATGACGGTTACTAAAACTACTAAAACTAGCTATATACAATATCTTACAGCAATGACGCAGTAAAAAGGGAGCTGAGGAGTGACCTCTCTCGAGACAGGAGTCACGTTCACCATCTTCTGCTCAGACTTTATCTTCTTGTGTATCTGGAGAGTGTGGGTTTGTAGCATTTGAGGGCCAGTAAACCAATGGTGATGGACAACTGTTAGAGTATTACCACTCTCTAATAACATGATTTTTCATTGTTGTGTGACACTGATTAGGTCTGTGTAAACGCCCACCATGTCAATTTCTGTATCCCAGATTCCCCATCAGCGGTGCTCCTGTATTGTTAGTAAGGATAGAGCTCTTTTTCTTACTTGGCTCAAACTGATACTGTGATTTACAACAGAAATTCCAATACTCAGCATACATAATGCATGCTTCCTAGATACATTTCATTTGCAAACACCGCATGCAGTACATATTACTGAGTACTTGTATTTCTGTCAGAGGGTTGTCATGTAGGTGTTTGTCAGATCAAAACCTGCAGTTTGTCTTTACAATGTGCTTTCTTTTTATGATTTGTGGATAGAAAGTTAAACAAAGTGAAGGCAATATATTTACACACACTTCAAAATTATGGTGTATCATTCTCAGTCATTCTAACTAAAATCCCTTTACTTTTTTCTTCTAGCCAGAAACTGTCACATTTTTCTCACTTACCTTTTAACTCAGGGTTTTCTGTATATCTTAATTTCTTTATTATTGAACAACTTCCTCTATCTAGCTGAAGTCTCTAGAGTTAGTTCCCATAAGATGAAAAAAGCCCTTGAACTTACTGTATACGCTACCATATACAGTACATACTGTGGATACAAAGAAATTCACAATTTTAATAATATTAGTGCATCAACGAAGAGTGCTCTAATCAATGCAATTTTTTTTAATTATGTCACAGTCAGAAAGTTTACAGCCAGAAGGGGCCACCAGATCATGTAGTCTGACTTCATGACCTCCACACCAAGCCCAACAACCAGAATTAGACCCAAAGTATTACAGCCAGTAGGAGACTATACTACTGTTCGTACACTTAACTTGTGCTACCATTAATAAGCAATACTGGGCAAATCTTGTTCCCAGCACCCTGACCAAATAATTGGGCAAGGCAGAAGGAGTCTCTGCAGAGGCAAAAGGAGGAATCCTATTTCTCACATGCTACAGAGATGCAGTGGAAAAGCTACTGCAGTCTTGAGGTGGCAGCAGGCTCCAGGCTGCATGTGCTCCTGCTCCGCTCCTATTTCTCTCCTGTAACACAACTGCCCCACATCATGTAGAGGAAGCCACCTCCTACCTTGCATAGTGAAACCACCACTGCTCTGTAGTGTTTAGGGCCCTCCATACAGACATAAAAGGGGAACATGCTTGTAAACATGCTCTGGTCTGCACTACGGGTCCCATATGAGGAGAGATTAAAGAGACTAGGACTTTTCAGCTTGGAAAAGAGGAGACTAAGGGGGGATATGATAGAGGTATATAAAATCATGAGTGATGTGGAGAAAGTACATAAGGAAAAGTTATTTACTTATTCCCATAATACAAGAACTAGGGGTCACCAAATGAAATTAATAGGCAGCAGGTTTAAAACAAATACAAGGAAGTTCTTCTTCACACAGTGCACAATCAACTTGTGGAACTACTTGCCTGAGGAGGTTGTGAAGGCTAGGACTATAACAGCGTTTAAAAGAGAACTGGATAAATTCATGGAGGTTAGTCCATTAATGGCTATTAGCCAGGATGGGTAAGGAATGGTGTCCCTAGCCTCTGTTTGTCAGAGGATGGAGATGAATGGCAGGAGAGAACACTTGATCATTACCTGTTAGGTCCACTGCCTCTGGGGCACCTGGCATTGGCCACTGTTGGTAGACAGGATACTGGGCTGGATGGACCTTTGGTCTGACCCAGTACTGCCATTTTTATGTTCCTATGATTACATCACTCAGGGGTGTGGATTTTCCACACCCCTGAGTGACACAGTTATACCAACATAACTCCTCGTGTAGACAGCGCTATGTCGACGGGAGGGCTTCTCTCATCTACATAGCTATCACCTCTCGGGGAGGTGGATTAACTACCTCCTCCAGTCAGCCTAGGTAGTGTCCTCACTAAGCACTACAGCGGCGCAGGCTGTTGCAGTGCTGTAAGTGTAGACAAGGCCCATTGGTGCAAACTCTCTTGCACTGCAATGATTTTACCCCCACTGTATATGTTGTTCCTTACTTTTCATGTTTAATTACAATGTCTATAAATATTTTAAAAACAAATAAAGGTCATGCATTGAGCATTTAAACTCTTATGTTGACCACAATCAAAAACAAATATAGATTTGTCTTAGTAGCTTGAATTTTCCACAAAACCAGCTCACTTGTCCCAACAGCCAAACTATGTCATGTTGCTTCACTTCTGCATTAATTAGTCTAATGAATATTGCAACCTCATTAGAGAGGGTAACAGCAGATGTGGTCCTGATATGAAGTCTCTGGAGAGTGTCTCTATGGCAGTAAGGATAACAGCCAGTCTGAAGAGCAAACAGCATTTTGCTGCCATGAAGGAATGAATTAGGCCTTGAATGGAAGTTAATTTGTTCTGGAAAAAGAGTTTTGCAGTTGAGAAAGTCTACTGTGAAACCAGGATAAATTCCTGGATTAGTGAATCACCATACTAGAATGCTTAGTTTAAGGAGTTACTATAGATGGAAGGTGCTTGTAAGTCTTCTATCTAATAACAACCAGATTTAAAACTGGCAAAAGAGTATGAAATCCTAGGAATGCTGTAAGAGAGCCAAGGAGAAAAGTCTCATACCCTTACAAAATCTTAAGTTTGTATAGTATAAATTTATATCCAGTACTTCTGTATGTCATAGTAAAGCAAACAGCGATCATGGAGCCATTGAGAAACCACGGTGTGCAGTAGTTAGCAAGAATAAAAATTTGAAAAGGACTGGCTACTAGACCACATAAGTATTTTGTGAAAAAGATTAATTATAACAAGTCTGACATTGGCTCAGAACTCAACAGAAGATGGATGACACACCTTAGAAGGCCCCAAGTCATAGGGACTGTAACCACTCTGGATGACCCAGCACATACAGTGACACAAAAACATTGAAACACACACATGGGACCATGAGCAGCTCAACCCTCAGCATAAAGGAAAACCCGTCAGACTGTTAAAACTAACCTATTAGTTCATGAATGAGAAAGAAAAAGATGGTGGTTTGTGAATGGACTGCACTGTGCCTGGCACTTAAATACTGTTGTGATAGGCATACCAGAAAGACTCACAGCAGAAAGCCTGAAAGAAGCTGTTGGTTGGCAAAAGGGCACTATTTTGTTACACTAAGTCAGAGATAATTGCTTAGAGCAGCATGCAAGTGTGTACTCCTATGCGATATATAAATTTGTGTGGGGAAGGAGGGTAATGTGTTTCTTGCAGGAGTCTTACTGCTACGGATTTCATTTTTTAACCCTGGTTGAATAATTTAACAGATCTACACTCCTTAAGAAAAAGTAGATTCTGCTTCAACATAATCAAAGAGAATGAATATTGCTTCCAGGAATACCCAAAAGGGCATGAGAGGGGAGTTAAAATTCTGTGACAGTGTCTTTAAATTTCCATGACTCAAACATTTGGTTCAAGATTTTTTCCACATGTTATATTTTAAAAGCCTGTAAAAACTAGAGCTTAAGAATATACTGTTGAGCAGAGAATTAATAGTTATTTATTGAATTATCTTAATAAAGCAAACTTCCCAGCAGTCAGCTTCTCATCAGGTGGGTTCAGCTTCTCACCAGGGTGTCACCCCCAGACCTCACTACTTGGGCTTCTCAGCCTTGTCTTTCCTATCAAGCATTAGCTAGTCCGATGACTCCAGTAGGTGTCTGGTATATTTTTCAAGCCCTATCTCTCAGACCCTATACGTCTGTATTCCTCTCTCCTTAGTACTCTTTATCGTTTTCTCTAACTTTATGCTTTGTGGTTCCTCTCATGCTCCCCCATATGCCACATCTCTCCCAATACAAATCCCTTTATCTTTAATCACCTCTTTAGTATTGTCTGCTCTCACTAATGCAACCGATCATTTGTGTTGCTGCATTATATTGCTCCTCCCAGTAGGTAAACAGTGCTGGATTCCAAATCTCAGTCCCAAGAGGTTTACTTATATTTAGAAACTGATAAATTAGAATGAGGTTCTACACCGAAGAGAGTCTCTAAAAAGTCAGGACAAATAAAGGTTAATTTGGTTAAGTTGTGATTGAGCGCATAAGTGGAATACAATGTGGTTGCACAGATGTAATTTAAGACATCATTTAGAATACAGAATCTTTTGCACACAGTGATGCCTGAGAAGGAAATAACTCATCTAGGCATTTAGAGTGAAAGGTGAATTTGCTGGTAAGGCCGTTATTTAATTTTTTTTCTAACTAGTAAGAAAATTGAGGAAGTTTCATGTGCAAAAAATGAGACCAAAATACCCATGGAATTCCCTGATGCCAATCTTTCCAGAGAGTGTATCCAAAGCACAATCACAGTAAGCCAGTCACATATACTGTGCAAAAACACCTTGGTTCTGCCTCTGTGCATGACAGTTGCCTTGCCTGAATATACCTGTCACAACATGACCAGATGCTCATGCTAGATGAATCAATAAAATTATTCTTTTCTGTTAAAAACTATTTTAGATTTTCAAACTAGAACTACTTACCTCTGGAAAACATAATGGGCCAAATCTTTCTAATTTTTCTCATTCAAGTAATCCTAATGGCTCCAACCGGGCAAATAGTACTGGACAGGATACAGTCCTATGTTTGAAAACTATCCAACCATCCATGGTCTAAAACATGGCGGTCATTTTACTACAGTTAAATCAGATATAGCATGGAAAATGAGAGAGAAAAAAATTATTCAAACTGAGAGTGTGTTTCCCCAGAGAGCAGCCCTATTTCCCTAATAAGCCACTCTCCATTCTCAGGCACATCACAGAGACAAAATACAGGCTGTGTCCTGCCTTGTATTTTTGCTTTAAATAAGTGACCTACTGAGCAAACGTAACAGAAAAACATGTTACAATATGGATGACAAGTATAAGAACAAATGAGAGTCATGAATGTTAAAACACCATTACAATATTTGTTGACAATCTAAAATTGTGGAAAGCTGAGTAGGAAAAAAAAATAGTCAGCTAGTGCAAATAGGATGTACAGCCGCCCTAAATTAGCAGCTGGGGATTTTTTTTAGTCCAGTAAAATCCCTAGGTGGTATATAACTAAGGTAGCGATGCATGGGCCCCTCCTTCAGAGTTAGGGTGTGTTGGGGATGGAAGGGGACTTGGACAGAACACACTGTTCCAGCAATCCTCACCAGCATAAGGACCCATAGGTTTTTTTTTAACAAGATGACAAGGTTAAAAGAGCCCTGAGATGAGTCTAATTTGCACTGGCACCTGAACCCTGGCAGCCCAAGGGATAGGTGGGGGTGGAAATCTATTTTTGCCTTCCCTTCCACCCACTCTCCCAGGCACCAAGTGGTGCTGCAGTGCACATGACAATCTGGCCCACTATATTTAAAATACTAATGAAAAAAAAATAGTTTAGACAGACAGACAGATATGCACATTTTATCTATCTAGTTAGACAGCTGTAAAGAAAATGTAGGGTGCATTTATTTCTACCAAGCCTTTTAAACAGATTAGAATTTTAAAAGGCAAAAAAATATTAGTAACATTATTAGTGAGAAGAGTTCATCTGTTCATTCCTTTCTGGAGACAACAGTATATACCAATGGTAGTTTTCTCTTCCAAATGCCAGGAGGGAAATGACTATTGAAAAGCCAGATTTTCATCTCTTCTCTCTGTCAACCACATAGCCTTTTCTCCCCTTTTACCACCAGTTATTTAACTTCAAAAGCTGCAGCTGACTGGGATAATATATAAGAACTTTTCAACCAGTTAAATCTAAATACTTCGCAAAACTACATACATTAGCTGCATTTAGAGGTTTGGGAAGCAAGTAAACTACTAAAAGGACTCATTAACACCACTCCCCTAAGAACCTACAAGTCTCCATTCAACAAGGTCATTGTATCTAACCCCAAGAGCATATTTAAAGCCCACCAAGTAGACCCGTTTTGTAGTATTTGATGTTTTTCTTAATGCCCCAGAGCTTGGAGGCTTGCAAATATATCAGAATCTCAGCTTTCATTTTAAAAAAGGTGTGTAGCACTCATGGCTGTGCAGAAAAGCCTGAAAACATTAATCCTACTTGGTCAAAAACCATATGGCACATAAAAAGTACCTAAAATTTATTATTTTAACTCATGATTTTAAAACCAGTTTTATTATTATGCTCATTGAACACCTGGTGTTGACAAAACTAAGTGACTGCCTTACAAAGTTCCTCTATTGAAACTTCTCCCTTTCTTCCCATACATATCCTCCTGCTTACTGGTAGAACCATTTATTTCATTTGGTCTAAAGTATCATGCAAATTACATGCTCCAAGGATGCAGGAACATAACCATTGGGCAATAGCAAAGCGGGAAGTTGCTATGGCCCATTGAGGGCCCTAGAAGTGTGCAAAAAGAAAGACTACTTTCCTTCAGGAGGATGTCCCAGCAAGATGGACTCTATGTGCACTGTATACATATAGAGAGTGCCAAAACTTCTTTTTAAGGTCCCTTGGATTAGGACAAACATTTGGAAGGTAGATAGCCTGATTTAAATGGAACTTCGATAGCATTTTGGGAATTAAGTTAGGACAGGTATTTTGTCCTTATGAAATGGGATGGGGGGAGGGCTGCCAGGTCACATACTCATGTACCTGAAGATATGGCTACTAAAAGGGCTACCTTCCCCCAAAAGAAAATGGACAATGAGTGGCTGGGGGTCTGGCTTAGTTTCTGAAACTCAAAACTCCAGATGGAACCTCAAGGAGGTAAACATAGAAAGCTGCTTTCAGGACTTTGGAGATGAGAGGATGACATGATATCATTCCTTCATTTGAATCTTCCCACGAGAGCACTACTTCTGAACAAGCACAGCCTCTTAGAACCAATAGCAAGCGCTTGTCTATCCCCCATTTAAGAAAGTTCAGAAACCCTCGAAGGCACAATACCTCTGGCCTTGCACACAACGCCCTGGACCAGGGAATATGCTGCTGCTGAGGTCCCTTGTTTCATAAGAGTGGAAAGGACTTTTAGATGTCTTCTTGTTTTGTTCATTTGTTTGTTAGCAACTGCATTTCAAGAGCCAGGCTAAGAGCTTGAGTTTAAGTGAAGACAGAGGCCTTGGGAAAGCAACAGATTAACACATGAGGATCTAGCTCACTGTGGTCCAATAGATAAAAATACCCGCCTGTAGGTCAGTAAACCAGGTATTTATTCCTAACTCTAGCTCTGACTTGCTTGCAGGCAATTTTGTGCCCCAGTTTACCCCTCTGTAAAGTGAAGACAATACTTCCCTTCTTATATAAAGTGCACTGAGGTCTGCAGATCAAAAGAACTATAAAACCATATAAGACTCACCTAGTGAGGAGGAGTGTAAACTAGATTCAAAGGAGGCAGGTGACAAAAACCCACAGTACAAAGAAAGGCGAGTTTAACAGAGGGCTGGAAGTTGAGGGTGAGTGAGAATGGAAAATTAAAATAGGGTCATAGGAGCTACAAGAGGGAAGACAGTCGGGGATTCTGATGAAAATGTTAGATGTCTATCCACAAATGCAAGGTGTATAGGAAATAAGCAGGAAGAACTGTGCTCTCTTTAAGCCATTGGAGCCAAGTAAATGCACCATGTTGCTTCGACTTTTTAATAATCTGACTAAATTGGACATTCCTAGACTGCATGAACATACAGAGCATATTTATGTGTCACAACTTCACAACTTACACAACTTCATTTGTTTTCTCATTCCCTCACCTCATCTTGTGTAAGGTTATTTTTTCTTAAATTGCAGTGGGTTCACCCGTATTCACAGGACCTGAGGAATCTAATCTCCAAAACTGGTTCTCATGTTGTCAAGGGAAAGGTGAATAAACAAATCTAAAGGGCATCACGTCTTTTACTTCATGTTGTGTTTTGTTAACTTTTATTCTGTAAAGGCTTCACTGGTGTGTTGCACTGAATCTTTCATATTACACTAACTGACAGTGTCTGACGAGGTTACCTTTCACAATTTATTTTTATTCCTTTTCCTGAGTTTTCAAACTATCAACTTTGAATTGTTGTATATTTGCGTCATTCCATTACTTTGGATATTAAACAGCATCCAACTTTTTGGCGCTAAGAATCGGTTACAACATATCATTACACACAGTCTCTACCACTTCATAGTAAACACATTAAGTAAACAACATCCCAACCACGTACTGTATCTGAAAGAAAAACTATTGTACATTTAAATTGGTCATGTCAGAAATACTTGATTTGATAACAATTTTTCAAGCCATAATGGATACTTGACTGCAGGACACTATTTAACATAAGGATGGCTCTTGCTCAAGATAATTTTGTTAGTATATAGACTATCTTTGCATTATGCCTATTAATGTTTAATCAAGGGTGCAAGAGACATATTATAGGGACATAGCCATCTAGACAAAACATCAGAAAAATGTGAAGAGATTTAGGAACATTTCCTTAGCAATCCTTCATGAATAATTAATGAACAATATTATTATTCTGGTTTCATTTAATTAGTAAGCTTTACATATGAAAAATATTAATGCAATGCATTTAACTGGCTGACATACTCTGGCAAATTTTTGATGATACAAGACTTAAAACAAAGCCATGTTATTGCTCACATGTTTTCATAATTGTCTTACCATAATTGCTAATTACCCAAGCTGCATATTTCAACAAAGCCTTTTGCTCCCTCCCACACAATCCATACTCTCCCTGCTTTTTGATCCTGCAGTGAAGTTATAATGCCGATTTTTTGACATTACATTTATTACCAAGGCAACAGACTGAAATCAAACAATATTAGGACTTCACTATAGGCTCAAGTAGGAGAAGAAGCTGGACTGTAAGGGAGAAATCTTCATTAAAATACAAATGCCTTCAATAATAGCAAAGGGAATACCGCAAAGATATTGGCTACATATGTTTCTTTTCTTCTTTAAATCAATAATTTCTGTTTTCAAGTTTTGTCCATTGTGAAAATCCATCTTTACGTAGTCTTTCACAGCCCTAATAAAATTGTCTAAAGCATATTGATTTTACCATGTACAATCTCTTAAGTTAAACAAATGCAAAACAAAGGTACACATTCTCACTCTGATTAACAGTATATTTGGCTTTCAATATTTCATAAATCTGCTGATTTACTGATGTAAACCATCTTGGTATGCATGAGAAACTGAAAATGTATTATATATTCTCTAAGAAGTTTCTTTTGAAAAGAAAAAAATGTTCAAAATTAAAAAGACAACAACCTGGCTATTCTTTCAAAATAATGAATCTCAATTAACACTTTTAACTTTTTAACTTTTATATGATTACTGGAATTGACAATGTCAAAATGTATTTACTCACATTTCAAAATGAAGCTGACTTGGTTCAATTTATATTAGCTACATTTGACTTGTAGTGAGTTTTAGGTGAATTTTAACCAGGGAAGGTGCCTGACCTAAAAAGCTGCTTAATATTAAAATCCAGCTTCTTTAATTTAACATTGTTCCATTTTTGGATGGTTGAACAAAACCAACTTCAGTTTACAGTCTAAATCATCTTATGGGGGCTGGACTTGACAACCTCTCGAGGTACCTTCTAGCCCTACATTTCTCTGAATCTGTGGAAAGGTGCTTTATGATTATAGCACAACACTTTACTAGCATTATATAATACACTGTACAATGCAATGTTACACAGTGTGTGCAGTGGTAGAGTTCTGTTCTTTAATAATCCAGAGTGGAAGGTTACATTACAATAGTTACATTAACTATTTTAAAAAGTTTAGTTATAGTAATTCTTTTAACCCTCACCATTATAATAACTGATTGGCTTACAAACCACAATATGTGAGATAATATAAATTTACTTTTGCCTGTTTTATAACTTCAGAATAGTCTGAAAATAGAATGACAAATATTAACATTTCATATATTGTGAAAATGCGGGACAATAAATGTTCCAGAAAGGAAGAGAATCTGTAGTGAAGTGGTACAATGCAATATAGTGAGTAAAACTAAGTGGAGTACACCGAGCTTGTTTCCATTAGGCATTTTGTACCACTTACCTTTTTAACAAAAGATAAAATCCAAACTAGGCTGGAAAGAACATCACTATCAACGTCCTGGAGGATATTTGGAAGGCTGAATCTTTACTGTTTTTTAAATTAGATCTTAAATAATAATCTTATTAAAATAAATATGTATGATAATACAGATACACATAATTCATGGGGAGGTTGCATGCAAGAAATTCAATTTAAATAAGACTAGCTAATTTTATATGAGCTTATGTTCTTGTTTTACATTTTAAATATAATAATTCAATTTTATGAATACCAGAAAAACAAACAGAGTGTGCTTTATAACATATCCTCTGGTTTGTATGGGCAAGTTCAAAACGTTAGAAATGATGAGCATTCTCTACTTCTCTTAAGAGATTATATCAATCTAGATCTCAGCACTAGAAATATTTTTCTGATATTCATCCTAAATTTTCCTTTTCTTGATTTCAGCCTATTACTCTAGTTATATAACCTCTTGTATGACTCTCTAGCTCTCTATCTTTGGGATTCATCCTTCAAAAATCTTTTAGAAACACTTTTCAAGGCACAAAAACTGAACCACCTACTCTCTCATACCAAATGCTCAGGGGGAGATTTTTAAAGTCCCAAAGGGCAGGTAAACACTCAGCACCTATTTGTGCCTTGAATTGGTGTGTCCTGGTCTGTGGGGAGCTTGCCTCTGATGATGAATTTGGAGCAGTTGGGGAGGGGGGGCTGTTTGAAGGCCAGAAGAGGAGGGTTGGGAAAGATTTCTTTCAGAATGGGGTCTCCATCAAGTATGGGGTGTAGTAGTTTGATGATACCCCGTATGGGTGCCAGTGTGAGAACTAGGGGTGTGTGGTCAGAGGGAGCTTCATTTCTGTATTGAAGCAAATTTTCTCAGGTATTTGGGTGGCCCGTTCCATGATGCAATCTACTTCTCTGGTGGAGTGTCTTGTTTGGTGAAGGTGGTTTTAAGTGTTTTAAGGTGAATATCTTGGACTTTCCCCTCAAAGCATATTCTGTGCTATCTGCGTGCCTGGTTGTAGAGATCAGATTTCTTGGCGTGTTTGAGGTCATTACTTAGGGTGACCAGATGAGGGAAAGAAAATATCGATACACATGGGGGGGGGGGTGCCCGCCGACAGAGAAAAAAACAAAACAAAAAAACCCCCCAGTGCTGCCGGCGGATATTGGGACAAATTGCGTCCCGACCAGAGATTTTATCAGGACGTCTAGTCACCCTATCGTTACTGGATCTATGAAGTTAGGTTTGGGGATCCATGGGTTTCTTGTATATGGTTGTCCGTAAGCTTCCATTGCAAAACCTGATTGTGGTGTCCAAGAAGTTAATGTTGGTGCTGGAGTGTTCCAGATAGGGTGGTGATTGTTGAAATTATGGTGGAAATCTCTGAAGGAGTTTAAATTGTCTGGCCAGAGGATGAAAATATCATTGATCTATCTCAGGCATATCACTGGTTTTGTGATGCATTTGTCCAGAAATTCTTCAAGGTGACCCATGAAGAATTTGGCACATTGGGGAGCCATCCTAGTACCCAGGGCTGTTCCCACAGCTTGGACTAAGTGTTTGCTGTTGAATGTAAAATTGTTATGAGTGAGGAAGAAATGGATGTGTTTGGGGATGGTAATTTTCTGTTAATCACACAAATATAACACAATAGGGTGAAAAAAGTTGTATCAGTCCCTTTTCTTTATCTTTCGCTAAAACAGTTTGAAATACTATTATTTTCTAATCTTTCATCCCCATTTTAACATATTATTAAGACACTGTGCGCATTTTTATGGTTTCATCTTGGGATGTGTCTCCTTTTGCCTTTATTCCTTGTGTATCCTTAACCCTGTCCTAATGAACAACTGTCAATTACCCTTTTACAATTATCTGAACTAATAAATTGTGGACGAGTGCAACCATCCCCTTAAACTCTCCAGCTACCAGCTGTTGTAAATGTGGTTCAATATATTTGTAAGCTTTTGTACCTTTTGAGTTTCAGTAAATAGATAAAAGAATGTTTAAGAAAGTGCTGTACTTTACAATGCTTGTGTAAGTCAAAAATTCTAAACTATGAAAAAAATATAGTCTTTTCTAACACCGCAAAGGGCACATAAAAGGTGGCAAATGTGAAGATGGCAAACATGATTGTCCCATAGCCTTTCATTTTTCATACCTAGTATGTGATATTCTAAATACAAATGCTGTAAGTGATAATGAATGCAACAAATGGGCTGGAACTAATCATGGGACTTGTTGTGGCTTTGCCACATGCCCTGAGTAAGGGGCACCATGTAGTTCTCCCAAGAGCAGGTCAGGGCCCAGTTTATGAACCAGAGTCACAATATGGTACCTGGCTCCCCACTTGCTCCAGGGAGGGGGAATAATCTGCACCAGTCCTCCTAAACCTGACACAGACTATTTCCCCCTTGCATTAGTTTAGCTGTACTGGCTGGGGATATGATGGAAACCAGGGCCTAGGCTCCACCCATTCTGGGTCCCTATTCAGGATGGGGAGTAGCAGCCCCATGGAGGCTGCCCTCCTTTCCCCAACATTGTCCTCTCAAATATAAAGAGCTTCTTATGCTCCTTTATTCCCATGTGTGGGCAGTAATAAAAATCACAAATCTAGTCTAACGAGATCATTCCAGGTCAGGCTACCCAGCAGGCTTCATGATACGTGTTTAAACAAGGGAAACAAAACTGGGTACTAGGGTGACTAGAAAAGGATGGCCTGAGAAACAAATGCCTCCATTTTTCATGGACTTTTATCATTAGCTTCCCTTTCATTTTCGTTAAAAGGTGTGAATGTGTAACTCCTAGAGAGGCAAGTTGGCCTCCAGAGAGGCAGAGCCTTCATATGTCAAACTGTTTCTCTGAGAGTTATAAGCTCTTCCTGGTGAAGACCACATCTTAGTCTGCACTTTTTAAAGCACCTTGCACATTTGCAGCACTCTATAGATAAATATTAAGTGCCATTTAAATTAACCCATTCCATGTGATCTTCAAAGCAATTCAGAAGCACCACATGGGAAATTAAAGTTTTTGATGCTCAAGGAGGCTGGAAGTTACAACTGCTCTGGTGTGCAGCCTTTCATATTTCAGAGGATGAGAGTATTATCCTCTACTTTATAGGAAAATCAAAGTAGTTTATTCTACTGTAACTTATCTACAGCTCACTCTATAAAACTTGGTCTACAACAAACACCACTCTCCTTCAGTCTGATACTTCCACATCATAAGATGCAGAAAAGTATTGATTTAGTTCAGAGACAGCTATTTTCATGTGCAATTTGACACTACCCACCATCAAACATACACCAAACAGAAAGCTAATAGTAAAATCCAATGTGATTTAAGTTAAGGTGCTGCAGTGCATTTGAGGGCAATGTCTTACTCCTTGTGTGCTCTGGACCATTCACATTGAAAGAAGTGGAAGAAGAATCACAAAGAACAGTCACCTCAGCTTTTTAACATGAGTCAGAAACAAGAAAGCTTTTAAATGTTTCCCTCACTTCTCTGAATCCCACAGCCTAATACTCTATGTTGTCAGGAAGTTTTCCTCATCTGCAACTTGAAGTTTTCCTTTTCTTAGTTTCATCCTGTTTTAGCTGTGCCACACTAAGTTTTTCTCTCACTGTGGTATTTACACTCTTCATTTATCTGTGGGTTTATATCCCTCTCTGTCAGCACTTAGACAAGCTACACATACTCTCTGTAGCTCTTTAGGCCCCAACTCAGCAAAACCTTTAAGTATGTACACCTCTACCCTGATATAACGGGACCCGATATAACACGAATTCAGATATAACGCGGTAAAGCAGTGTTTGGGGGGGCGTGGCTGCGCACTCCGGCGGATCAAAGCAAGTTCGATATAACGCGGTTTCACCTATAACGCAGTAAGATTTTTTTGGCTCCCGAGGACAGTGTTATATCAGGGTAGAGGTGTATTTTACTTTGAGCACATGAATAGTCTTGTTGAAATCTTGGTTGCATCACGGCCATACTCTTTCCTGTCATCCCTCCAGGACCTGCTAACAAAATGCACTCTCTTGTGGGGTGAACTTTATTCAAACTCCATATCTTATGATGAGGAGAAGCTGTCAAAGCATTGACAAGTGGAACAAAAACCTCAATGTGTGTATTTTAGATCAAAAGTCACTGCTTTTCCTGAGAGAGAGACTGTGTTCTAGTTTCCTAAAGCAAAGGAGACAGATTCCCATTCAGGCTATGGCTACACTAGACAGCTTACAGCATCGGAGCTGCACCGATGCAGCTGAACCGCTGTAAGCTCTCAAGTGTAGCCGCTCTAAGCCAACAGGAGAGAGCTCTCCCACTGACTTATTTAATCTACCACCACTGAGTGGTAGTAGCTAGGTTGGCAGGAGAAGCTCTGCCGCTGACTTCACGTCGGTGTAACTTATGTCACTCAGGGGGATGACTTATTCACACCCGTGAGCGACATAACTTATACTGACATAAGTGGTAGAGTAGACATAGCCTAAGACAATAACAACCTGTCAACCTGCTGCTACAGGGTACATTCCAGGCACTGGGAACTGGGAGTGCAGTCTGACTGGTGGGTCTGCTGCAAAAAGCTAGTCTCGGGGAGGCAATGTGGATTGTAGTGAAGTTATGTTATGCACTCTGGACAAATTTTTAAAAACAATCCATAACTAAGTGATTTTAAAAAAATAGTAATTATGAAACAAGCCTCGTGCCCTGGAGTCAATAAATGTATGGACTATTGGAGTCCCACTGTTATTCTCTAATTACATCTTGAACTGTTGCAAATGTGATAAAGGCCCTCTAAGACTGCTGCAGCTACTGGAGAACATGGCCTTTTCAGAAAACAATTCTGTTCATTTTTCTTTTCAAGAGGATAGGTGAGGGTTGGTTGTAATTGTTTTACTTTTAAAATATTCCTTATTGAAGATTATTAATTAGGTATGAACATTATTAGGATCATCAGTAAATTTCCACAGTGTCTTTAATAAATGTTTATCTGTACCATTACTTTGTGGACTGTCAAT
The DNA here is from genome assembly GCF_013100865.1 of Trachemys scripta elegans. NCBI lineage: Eukaryota > Metazoa > Chordata > Testudines > Emydidae > Trachemys > Trachemys scripta. Next base: position 28,324,906 of record NC_048298.1, on the reverse strand, counting down.
CCAGTGTTTTATTTTTGAAGATGAATGGATATTAGAAGTAGTGTTTCTCCACCCTTCCTCCTCCTACTGTAATGGAAGTCAGTTGTATACTCTTACCAAGTTAGCTACAATACTAGCAAATGCATTCATTAGTAGAGGGAGCTTGATTTCCCTCTGTTTGGGTATAGTCATGTGAGTGGATGAGCACCTTTAACATCCCATTTAAGTTAACAGAAGCTGAGGGCTCACAGAACCTCACGTGATCAGACCCTATAATTGCAGCAGAGTGCATTGCAGAAGAGACTATTAAACCTATTGAGAAATGCTTTTCTTTATTTTGTTAGATGTGTGTTAGACTTTTCTCTAATACCTATTCATCTTCAAAAGCATCCTGGCCTCATTCCCATCTATCTCCAATTCTATGTCTTCCATGCAGTTTCTATTCTCTTTCTTTCATTTATACTCAGTGTGATATTTGTTCGCTTTTCATTTTCTTTTTAAATATTTCTAACTTTCCTTTGGCTTCTCTGTTTCTAAAACCTATTTCTCTTTTTCTCTCTTTTGTCTTTTCCATTTTTATCACTTACTCTTAACTGCCTTATTTGACTCTGTTTTTCTTCTTTCTTTTTTCTGTTGAGTTTTTCTTTCTTTGTTGTATTTTTTATTATCTTGTTGTATTTTTTATTCTCTTGTCATATTTCTATCCAGCTGGAAACTGATGCTTGTTTTTGTGATTTCATTTCTTGTTCTCTTGGTATTTTTTTTTTTTTAATCAGTGCAAGCTTATTACGGACTGAAGATGTCTATGGACCAAATCCAGACACAGATGTATTATGTATATAGGTACATTTAATTTATTTGTTGGGAGGGAGATGGGGCACAAAACCACTTAAAATTAAATGAAGACAAGTGGCATGTTTATTAATTTGGACTAATAAAGATCAAACAGGCTTATGAAAATCCAAGGTAAAGTGGTAAGGAAACACAGAAGGACTTTAGCTCTCCTTGTTCAAGTGGCTATTAGAAAAAAATATGAAATTGAAAAATACAATGTGATTGAAGATAAAATCAAAAGGCTTCTTAGCATTACATTTAAATTTCCATCTGTAAAACAAAATCTTTTGTTTAGGCTTTATCTGTTCTGGTGCTCTCAAAATGTATCTTGTGGGGATAAGAGGAGAATTGAGATGAATCACCTGCCTCTAAAATACTACATCAGAAATCTGGGCACTCCAGGACTAGAGTTTGTAAAATGTTCAAATATGTCTACGTCCCAAAAGGACTCTTCTGCAACAATATATCCTATGGTACTGGTGTCCTTGTCCCCTAAAAAGAACTTTTGGTCCTTGACATTTACTTTTCTAGTGACCAAATTCAGCATTCCAAAATTTACTTCACTCTGATTGAGTCATTTGTCTGCTTAGACAGTCCGCTTTTTTGTTTCCCTTTTAGATCCATTTCCTTGATGGAGAGAACATTGTTCTGCACCCAGCACTCGCAGTTTCAGAGTACGTCTACGCTGCAGTCAGACACCTGAGGCTGGCCCAGGCCAGGTGGCTCGGGCTAAGAGGCTATTTAATTGCTATATAGATGTTTGGGCTTGGGTTAGAGCCCAGGCTCTACAACCCTGAAAGGTGGGAGAGTCTCAGAGTTCAAGCTGCAGTCTTATCCCAGAAGTCTACACTGTAATTAACCAGCCCTGCAGCCTGAGCTCCACAAGCCCAAATCAGCTGGCACGGACCAGCTGCGAGTTTTTAACTGCAGTGCAGACATGCCCACAGTGGCTTCCTGCTTATGCTTACAGTTCTTGTCTGTCTGGGCAGCCGGATATGCTGCAGGAGTTTTGCTATCCAATACATGTAGATGTCATATGAATCTCTTTTTATATATGCTGTCAAACAAGTCCATTTTACTATAGAATTGCTTAGCAAGCACAGAGTCATTGGGAATTTTCACAAGAGCCCATTTATCCCTCCCCCTTTCTATTCCTCACCAAAAAAAGCCTATTGCAAGTGACCCATTTCTCTCCTGTAGCTATTATTGGGTTCTCCAAGTAAATTAGTTGTTTTTTTAAATTGGAAAATATATAGCAGAGTCCTAAACCTTTCAGCACCAAACCACTACAATACTTGTTGTTTGTATTTGTTTCTTTTTAGTTTTTTAAATATGTGTTTTTCAGAGTTCTCCTATTGTCCATTAGTCCTGGAATGCTCAACAACTCCACAAGAACTGTTTTGAAAGTTTTCAGAAGGTCTAACGAGCCTGGCCATTTTTTTCCTGCTTCCTAGTCACCAGCTCTTTCTGATTCAAAACTTTTGTTTCTTTTCCAGACGCAGAAGTATCCTTTTCAGTACAGTGTGCGAACACAGATATAAGTGAGAGTGGGTATTATACTATTCCTCCAGCTTCTTCTGCCTTCTCTAAAATATCTTGAATTCATCTTACTATCACCATTAATTTATCAGTAAATTACTGACTTTTTTTTTTTTTAAAGTACAAGGCTTCTAGAGCTTTGTCTTCTTAAAAGGAGACACAGCTATATTGAATCTGTCATCTCACAAATGGTGGAAAGTCTCCAGCCAGAAGACTAGAACAGAGTATGCACTGCCATGAATGCTGCTACATTAAATCAACTGGTAAAAGAGTGCTCTGGCAGTTCTGAAAAGGTGAAAAGCCAGCTTAACAAGCTATGTGGAGATCTCTGCAGGGTAAGGGAAGCCCAGATAGCAGTGAGCCAGAATTGTCAGCCCCACTCCCCCGCACAATAGAGGATGTTGGGGGAAGGGAACATGTCAGAGTACGGTTGTGCTATGGTGAACCTCATCTGACAAAACAGCCTCACTGGCAGTTGTGGCTCGAGGATTTTTGCCGCCCAAAGCAAAAACAATTTTGGCCACCTCCCCCCCCCCGTTCTTTAATTACCCCACCCCCGGCCCCGCCTCAACTCCCCCCCTTCCCCAAATCCCCAACCCTGCCTCCTCCACCCAGGCTCTCAAGCCTTGGACAGAGGGGGAGCAGCGGTGCGCGAAATGGCCGCTCGGGATCTCCCCCTCCCTCCCAGGTTTGAGAGCCTGGGAGGGAGGGGGAGACTCCGAGTGGCCACGGCGGGCGCCGCTTCTCCCCCTCCCTCCCAGGCTCTCAAGTCTGGGAGGGAGGGGGAGCAGCGGCGTGCGAAACAGCTGTTTCGCGAGCCGTGGCAGCAGCAGCGGAGGTGAGCTAGGGCGGCCGGGGCACATTTTTAGGGGCGGCATTCTGGCGCTGGCCATGCCGCCCCTAAAAATGTGCTGCCCCAAGCACCAGCTTGTTTTGCTGGTGCCTAGAGCTGGCCCTGCTCACTGGGGCCCATTACTAGCCAAGGCAACTTTGAGGAGCACTAAGAAATAAAACCATCTTTGCCCCTCCAGCTGACTGCCACTTGCCACAGCTGCAGATTCAGTCTAGAGTAGGTGTTTGTGAAACTAATATTAGGTCTGTTGTTATAATTCCTTTCTAACTGGAACTATTGCTAAGTCACTTAGTGGGATAGATGTAGGTTTACAAGAAGGTTTTACTCTCATTATTAACTGTTTGTGTTGTATCATCTACAGTCCCCAGGGCCGGCTCCAGGCACCAGCTGAGCAAGCTGGTGCTTGGGGCGGCAGATTGTTCGAGGCGGCATTCTGCCCAATCCTAGGGCAGCACGGCCGCTTTTTTTTTCTTTTGTTCCGCTCCGGCCGCCCTGGCGGCGGTGCGGAGAACCAGAGCGCCCTGCAGGGCAGTCCTCTTCCTTCCCTCCCTGCCGACTGGAGCAGAGCCCTTGCAGCAGGAGGTGGCGCAGCGGGAGGGGCTGTGTGGCAGCGCCCCTGCTGTAGCCCTGGCCACCCCCTTCTCTATCTCTTCTGCCCGCTCCTTCCCCCTCCCCCCCAGCCGCCCCGTTTTTGGGGGTTTTTTTGGCTTGGGGTGGCCAAAAAGCCAGAGCCAGTCCTGACAGTCCCAATCAGGAATAAAGGCCTCATTGTGTTAGTGCTGTATGAACTTATGGTGAGAGACAATCCTTGCCCCAATGAGCATACAATCTAATTTGAGGTCGAGCATACAATCTAATTTGAGATCAAACACGAAGAGTGAGAACAGCAAATAAAAAGGCTAGAAGGAGAATGAGAACAATGAAAACAAGACCATGCAGTTACATAGATAGCTACTGCACAGACTGACAGTTGTAACTATTTTTTAAAATCCCCAATTTATTGTGAAACCAAACCATCAACAGATGGCCACTGTCCTGTATAAAGAAACTGCTTTCATGGGAAAATGTTCACTTAGCTTGCAAAATTTGTGATATGAAAAGGGAATTCAACTATACTGTTTTTTTAAGAAAATACTGGATACTGTAAATGATTATAAACTATTCTTTTATCAGCACTTTTTAATGTGTTTATTAAAGGCATCTTTCTATGCAAAGTCTATGAAGTCCAGCTATATTGTATAGTAGTAATTTCTTCCACCCACACTCTATCAAATTAGGTCAATTACAAGCTGTTTGTAAAAGCTATTGCACGTTAAGATGTATCTGCAATTTAGGATAAGCAAAGTAAGCTACTATAGATCTTATGCCATTTCAATATATTTCTGCTTAATGAAGATTTGGATCTGTTGCAAACATCAAAATCAAAAGTTTAACCATTTAACATTATATCCTGACACTGTATTCATGTGAACATTGTAAAGTATTATTATTCACTAATATATTTTATATGCCCTTTTGCTCCTTCTTACCAGAATCTTGGAAGTCATACTGCAGTTTAAAAAAAAATCAAAGCATATGCTTCATAAACTAGAAATGGATTGAACACACCACAGTCCCCTTCATAAACAAAATGGTGTAGACAATTCACACATTAACATTCACACTTCTCGCCTTTATATTTCTAATATGCTGTCATATCCATTACCCAGTCCAGTTACACCCTCCCTCCCTATTCCGGCCTCTGTATTTCTTTGATTATAATCACCCTTCTTTCTGTAGGTCAGATCATAGGAGCATGTTCTTAGCAAGATGTGCAGACAGAACTTAAAACACTAATGAGTTACACATATTAAGAAGAGGATACACTCCACAGTTTTATTTTCCCTTCTACAGGAGAACAAACTGCCACTCTCATTGTAATTGTGGGTCTTCCAGATGACTGCCTTCATGAATCCACACTGTAGACAATGCTCAAACCTTGGGTGTGTGAGCTCAGTCTATTTCATTTAACCTGACTGCTCAAAGCAAAGGTTTCAAGGCCGCAAGAGTATAAACTGACCCCTCAAATGAGTCTATTTCATCTAAATTATACAGCATCATGAAGAACTGCTGGCTTCTGGGACAGTGAGTCAGCCAAACCCTCTCTCTCTTACCGTATTCTGAGGTGATGACAGACAGTTTTCCACCTACACAAATAGTGAGTTACTCATTTTCGAAGCTTACGGTTGTGCCAGAAGTTGAACCTTAAAAGCAACTGCAGTACTATTAAGGCAGAAATGGACCATGATAATCATTTGTGACAATCTGTTGATGCAAAAGAGCATGAGGTTGCTCTTCAGATTTTTCATCACAGTGAGAGTATCATGCATGGGTGTATATGTTACAGTGCATATTGTTTTTCACTATGTGTTGGAGAAGGAAATGAAAGCATTAGTGAGTGCTGGAGTGTCTTATCTCCAGAACTGTAGGTGTATAGATGATGCGAAGGTGGCAAGGAATACTGGAAACTTTCCCCTTAACTTATTTTCATGCTCCCAAAGATTTGAATTGATGGGGTGTGTCCTGATGCAACTTGCCCAGTCCAACCAAATGAAGTTTTTGTTTGTGCTAATATTACACATAGATGTCTTTGAGGTGTAAATAAAGTAAAGATTCTGCAAATAGAACATTGTTAACAATTGTTCATGCTTAGGCTGGAGTAGAGTCCAGCCCACTCAACCAGAGAAGTATGGGGTCTGCAATAGAGAATAAAGTGCACAATAATAAAATCCAGTAAAGTATATGAGACTCTGGATATGGCATACAGCAAATCTGAGAAGAATGTTTTACACCAACATCTTTCTGACCATAACCATGATGCAAGGAAATCAAAATCTAATTTTAAATAATAGCTCACCATCATTAAATTATTGATATTCAAAATATGGTATACTTGTAATGTTCCATACCTATATTGTATTCAATTTAATGATTCAGAACCCCATTGATATTCAGTCTAAAAGCCAAATGTTGAAAAACCTCATGAAATGTTTTTCCAATATTTTATCAAAAGGAGGAACTGATACTTACATGACGGTGTTAATGCCTGACAGTTGTTGGAACATCTGTAGACCACAACCCACAATTAAAGCTCTTCGAGTTGGAGGGTATGTCAGCATTCTGCAGATCACAGGTCCAGCTTTAAAAATAGAAAAGTACAAAATGTGTTATTAACCCACCAGTTCAATACTTTCAGGAATTACACATTTTCCCCTCATTTTCACCAAATTCAGAATATTTTGTTCATACTTGGTCTAGTTTCCCATTTTATGCATTCTACTAAATAGGAGACTTTCAGGGGGCTTAGGCCCAAAATGCAACTATTTAAAAAAAATCCAGTTATAATCCACTAAATCCTGTTGATTACAAGAGGTTCATTTAATAAAAAGGCATATGCAAATTTAGATTCAGAACTTCCGCTGATATTAACACAGACCATGAAACTAAATGAGTATGCTCTGCCACTGTTCGTATTCGGATTTTGCAATCAAAATACATCTCCAACTCCCACTGACTTCATTTGTATAGTGATTGCAGGTGAGGATGCATTTAGGAACTCGCTGGGTTTCTGCTCTCCAGCAGAAGGGCCAGCAGACAGAGCACAAGTTAATTGACAAAATCTTTCCCACACGTTTCTGGCAGCCTCCATACGTGGAGATGGTAAAAGAGGAGCAAATGATATAGTTAAAGTAACTTTGTGCTCCACAAGGAGAACAGAAATACGTTTCCAAATAGAAAATGTTTCTTTCCCTGACAAGTTTAATTTTAAAGTTTAAGTGTTCTAAAAACAATGTGTCAAAGAAAGCTATAACATGAAAACAAACAAAAAGAGTGTATAATACTTGATTCCATTTGTTAACAGAATGAGTTTGTGCCCGTAGTGAATATGTTCTGATCCTAATTATATTTTACACATATACATTATATATGGTATAGCTACATACAGCACCTAATAAAAAATTAAGATAGGCATAAGAATCAAAATGGATTCAGTCAAAGGAATAATACAAGAAAAGCTAAACAAATCAGTTCTGACATCCTCAAAGATCTAAGCCTCATGGGTTTATTTCTAGATTTACCTCAACATTTCTCCTCAATATGTTGCTCTTGATTAACAATTAACATGAACTGTGGAAATCTCTTGTGAAATTAAGGGCTTTTAACTAACAAAGTAAGAAAGATTTCAATACACTGATATAAACAGTTCTGATTCAAGGATGCTGGATATTTGTAAGTAGTTTCAACAACTGAATTATGAAACAAGTTCAAAGAGAATCTCTTATTAAAAGCTGGTCAAACTTGTCTAGGGAAGAGCCACTTTCCACAACTTTAAAAATAATACGTTTTTTATTGACACCCCACTTCTTGTCATCAACTAACTACCTCTTCATCATTACAAGAAGAAGAGTCATGGTCCAGCATAGGAGAAAACAAAATTTACAGAATTAATGAGAGGACACTAAAATAGAAGGATAACTAGAGCTCAAGTCTTACTTCCCTAGATACCTTTAAATGTTTCATCAGCTAAATTCAGTAAATGTGTTTGTAATTTTTCATGTTTTTGACCTAGAGTCACAAATATGACATCCAAATTATCATTCTGCTTTATGCTGAAGATAGAAGGTTTACCACAAATCTGTGCCAGGGCAATTGCACATCTGATTAGATAGAAACAAAATTAAAGACTTTTCTTTCATAAAATTCATAGCTTTCGGCAAAAAAACCCAATAAAGTGACTGAATAAATAAAATGCATCATTAATCTCAGTATTACAGAAGCTTTGTAATCCTAAGAAAATCTAAAGAAACAAATTGACTGAGCATCTGTAAAACAGATGCTTTTAAAAAGATATTGAGTGTGATTCTTATATTATTTAAAACCACCTGGCTTTAACTGTTTTCAGTATTTTGCCATCTGTGTCTCTCATGCCAGCAAAATAAAAGGTGCTCTTGAACAGTACCAGCCAGCAATTTACTAGAATACTTTTCAGACAAGATGTACAATATTAAATAGGGAAGAGGAGATGTCCCTGGGTGGGTTTTTTTGGGGAGCCGAGGGGGGGGGGGTTGCATCTGTCTATTAACAGCACGGTCTCATTTCAGGCAAACAAGTTTGTAAGTGTTCATGTCAAGGTGTTTCAGAGCCAGATATCATTAGTAAGGGCAATACTAATCTTCTTCTATGAGAAAAAGTCCAGACAGAGAGAAGAAATATTTAATGTTTCTGAGGAAACACTCTTCTTAATTGATGAAATGAAAGAATCCTATACGACTTTAGATCTTCATGCAAATGTGACCTCTGTAAAATAGAATTGGCTGAACTTATTTAGCGCGATCGTCTCAGATAAGTAAATTTATGTCAGTTAAAATAATATCAATATATAAGCTTGAAATGAATTAAAATATCCATAGTAATGGACTGTAATATCCTGCCCCTAACTTATGTTAAAATGAGACTGATGGATGAAGTGAGAGATTGATGGAGAGAAAAGGATGATGGTGTCATCGGAAGTAAGGTCACTGGCTATGACATCACAGGAAATAAAAATGTACCACATATGATGTTATGACCTAAATACTTGCCCTTCCACGGTCTGACCTACCCCCTCCTGCTCTAACCACCAACTGAAGGCTCATCTTAGCTACAGAGATTTCGGTGTTTGGCCTGGAACCCCTAAACCAATGACTGATAAATATTGCCACCCCAAAAATGATCAAGAAACACAGCTACAAGCATGAAAAATCTGGGAGAGAGAGAGAGAGGAGAGGTGGGATTTAAAAATATACCTCTACCCCGATATAACATGACCCGATATAACATGAATTTGGATAGAAGACGGTAAAGCAGTGCTCTGGGAGGGCGGGGCTGCGCACTCCGGCAGTTCAAAGCAAGTTCAATATAATGCGGTTTCACCTATAACGCAGTAAGATTTTTTTGGCTCCCAAGGACAGTGTTATATCGAGGTAGAGGTGTACATACTGTGATACAGGAGGGCCAGGGAGCAGTGGGAAGTGGTAGAAGGGAAGTATATAAACCCTAGGTTAATTAAGGCGTGGTTCCCTGTAGACTAGGGAGGGTTGCTACAGGTTAATTGGAGCACCTGTAATCAATTAAGGCCCTGTTAGAAACCTAATAAAACCTCCTGCTTCAGGCAGTCAGGGAAAAGGAGGAAGGAGAGAGGATTGGAGCTTGGAGGTGTGCTGTGAGACTTGGAGGAATAGAAAACCGCAGTAAGGGAAACTCTGCCCCAGCAGGGGAGGGACATTCCCTCCCCCAGCGTTTAAGGACTGACGGTACCCCACCCAAGGGGGAAGAGGGTAAGAACCTGCAGGGGTTGAGAGAGGGCTGGGACTCAGAGTGAGGAGCAAACCCAGACTCCTCCCCCGCTTCCCTCCTTTACAATGTTCCTGGGCCGCTAGTGGGGCCCCTGGTGCCCCAAGACCAGGGGTAAGGGATGGTATTTTAGCCCCCCCCCCCCCAAGAAAAGCACAGGACCCACCGTACTATATCGACCATCTTGTCACAATGCAAAGAGGTCTGTAAAGGAAAAATGGATGTTTGTGAAAAAGATCTCTTAGAATTTCAGTGTTCACCAAAAACATCTCAATGTTTTTTAAATTAGAAGTGGACCCTTCCCAAATTCTTTGGATCTCCCTGAGGCCCTTCTTACCTACAGAGGGAAATCAAAAGGATTTGGTATGTGGCTCAGAACCCATAAACCAATTACTTATATTTGGCATCCCCTTTAGAAGTGAAAAAGAACTGCATCGAAAATAGTGAAATTGTGGTGTAAGTTTTAGGCATAAAAATAGGAAATGGCAGAGTTAAGATGCCTGTGCAACCTTAATTTAGCCCCCTTGTGGTTAGTCATTATGATAGTCTTTAATTACCTGATCATAAACTAGATGCCCAAAATGGACCTGCTCTGGAGAAGAATCAGGGTTGTGTAGTGAAGGAGACTTGTCTATAGCTCCCCTGCTTCATTTGTTGCAGAAGTTAGTAGATATTAAGTGAATAAGGCAGGGGAGAGAAAAGATGGTCTCATGATTACAGCAAGTTGAATGCTGCCCTGGAGAACTGGATTCTATACCTGTCTCTGTCAAAGAGTTTCTAAGCGATTCTAGGCAAGCACTTAAATCAGACATTTCACAGGTGGTCACTAACTGTGTTGCTCCTCCAGATGCATGACTTGAGATTCTAGGGTCCAATCTGCAGAAGTGCTGCGTTCTCAACTGTAGTTAATAGGAGATGGTCTTTTACTATTGAAAGGTTATAAAATGCTAAGTACATTGAAAAATCTGGTCTAGTTGTCTCAAATTGATCACCCAAAATTAGTGAATATTTTTGACCTTAATATCTGTGGCTCAGTTCCCCATCTGTAAAATGGAGATAATAATAGCCCCTCATCTCACATTCATTGATATTTGTGATACTCTGATCATAGAATCATAGACTTTAAGGTCAGAAGGGACCATTATGATCGTCTAGTCTGACCTCCTGCACAATGCAGGCCACAGAATCTCACCAAACCCCCAATCCATGTCTGAGCTATTGAAGTCCTCAAATCGTGGTTTAAAGACTTCAAGGTGCAGAGAATCCTCCAGCAAGTGACCCTTGCCCCATGCTGCAGAGGAAGGCGAAAAAACCCCAGGGCCTCTGCCAATCTGCCCTGGAGGAAAATTCCTTCCCGACCCCAAATATGGCGATCAGCTAAACCCTGAGCATGTGGGCAAGACTCACCAGCCAGACACCCAGGAAAGAATTCTGTGTAGTAACTCAGATTCCACCCCATCTAACATCCCATCACAGGCCATTGGGCATATTTGCCACAAATAGTCAAAGAACAATTAATTGCCAAAATTAGGCTACCCCATCATACCATCCCCTCCATAAACTTATCAAGCTCAGTCTTGATGCCAGATATGTCTTTTTCCCCCACTGTTCCCCTTGGAAGGCTGTTCCAGAACTTCACTCCTCTGATGGTTAGAAACCTTTGTCTAATTTCAAGTCTAAACTTCCTGATGGCCAGAAACTCTGATGATGAGCACCACAGCAAAGCCCAAGCGGAAATTCATAATTTTGTCTTCAGAGCAGTGTTTGAAAGTGTGCAATAAATAAGGTATGGGGCCTCCCACTGAACAATGAGAAGAGAACAAAATAACAAGAGCACTGTCCTCCCTGTCCACTGAATGCAATCATCTAATTAATGCCTGCATCACAATGCATATGCACAAGGGGGCTGAAATAAGGAAGTACAGACACCCTTAATTCTGGCATTTCCTAACTTTGGAGTGCTTGATTTCACAACCTTAATAATGTTATTCTAATGCAGTTGTGTGTGTGTAAATTCGTAGGCTTTTCAAAGAGAAAACAGAAAAAAAATTCCACCACATGGCATCAGATTGACACCCTCATGGTTTATCAGCAGTGGTGGAAACATTAGCTTCACCACATAGACCTCTTTCACTTGAGGTAGGGGAGTGACTGACAGCAGTACCAGGTTCTCAGTCTCCATGGGACCAGCACTGGAGTGGGAGGGGACACACACTTTGCCAATGGGTTTTGCAGCTATTTGCTGACAGCAGAGGAATGGTGAGATTCAGGAATCTTGGGTTCCTTGCCAATCTCTGGAGAGGGGTATGCTCTAGTGGTCACAGACCCTTTAACCTGTTCTTCCCAAGCTTGACCCTCTTTGCCTCATCCTTTCCCACCTATCTCTGTTCCAATCCTGTCCCTTTCCTACCCAGCTCCTCATCCCAATCCTGGTTTCCTTGCCCAGCCACTCCTAATCTCCTGTGAACTTCCCTGTCCCAGTCTCCTCCAACATCTAGTCCTCTCCACACTCCCAATCTCCCTCCCCAGGCTTTTCATCCAATCTCAGTTCTCCCTTAGGTTCCTGTACGAGTCTTTTTGCTCTGTCAGTCCATTTCCCGTACACACACCTTCAATCTTCATCAGATCTGTCCCCTCCCCCTCACTTTTTTCACCCACTGGTTTTCAGTCCCACTCTCCTTATCCAGCCAGTTCCAGTCTCTCTTCCACACCAAATCCCAGTCCCAGTTTCCCTCTCCCCACCACCAGTCTCTAATCTCAGTCTTCCCACATACAACATCTTTGTTCAAATCTACTCTTGCAGGTCCATCTTTTCTCACCCTCTGCATTCAATTCAGACAACTTCCTCCTCTGTGCTGCCCAGGCTTAGCATGGTGGGCATTTGGAGCACAGGAGAGACAGACTCCCTCTTTTCAGTTCTGGTGCCTGGATCTGGACCCGGACCCGACACAGTCCCCTGCAACTCAGAGTAGCCATTGTAAGAAAAGTCTTGCTCAGCCCTGGGCTGGAGCATGCCCAGTGACATGGAAGCTTCAGAGATTTTAGCTCTTCTACTCAGCATGCAAACTGATTTTTCAAAGTCTTATAACTGGGCCAAATTCCAGTGGATTTTCATGGGGACAGCAAGGCATTCCTGAAACAAGAGCCATGCCTCTGGCAAATTCCCTTCTCCAAACATTGAGTCACTAGAAATTTTCAAAGAAGGGGTCACCAGATTTTTTTAGTGTGGGCAAAACTCTGTATTTTTCCCTAAGCACCTCCTGTCACATTGGGGTGTTTTCATAGAATCACAGAATATCAGGGTTGGAAGGGACCTAAGGAGATCATCTAGTCCAACCCCCTGCTCAAACCAGGACCAATCCCCAGCTAAATCAACAAAACTAATTTTGCATTAACACTTAAATTCTAAGCATTTTTTTTATAAACATTCCTTTTTAACTTTACAGAACCTCTCTCTCTCTCTCTCTCTCTCTCTCTCTCTCTCTCTCTCTCTCTCTCACACACACACACACACACACACACACACACACACACACCTTTTTATGCTTTTAGCTGTGTTTCTTCATCATTTGCAGGGGTGATGCATCAGTCATTATCAGTCACTGGTTTAAAGGGTTTGGGCTACACAGTAAATACTACTGGTTTCCCTACCAAAGTGAAGAAGGTATTGGGGAGCTAAAAAGGGCTTGATTAGGCCCCTCTCTAAGTAATCATGTGGGAAAACACATTGGGTCATTTTCAGGGCCGGCTCAGGGTTTTGGCCGCCCCAAGCAGCCAAACAAAAAAACCCAAAACAAAACAAAAAAAGTTGCGATCGCGATCTGCGGCGACAATTCGGCAGGAGGTCCTTCGCTCCGAGCAGGAGTGAGGGACCGTCCGCCAAATTGCCGCCAAACAGCTGGATGTGCCGCCCCTCTCCGAAGTGGCCGCCCCAAGCACCTGCTTGGTAAGCTGGTGCCTGGAGCCGGCCCTGGTCATTTTAGTTAACATTTGGATTTACTAACAAAGTAAAGTTGCTGGTTTAGGGTTGTGGGCCACATCCTGCATCTTACTGCCTTCTCTTTTTCAGTAAGGAGACCCTTGAAGAGCTGATAGGGTATTGTTCAGGGCCTCCCTTACCTCAGTATTTTTGTACCTCATGACAAATTCCACTAAGCCAATCTGATTTGTTACAGTGAGTGTGTAAAGTATGGAAATTTGTAAGAATTCTCCCTGGTCACAAGAAGGTAGAGGCAGAGCAGAAGGACAACAAAACATGGCTATGATTACAACCAGGGTTGGACGTCAAATAACAAATCAGAAGCTGGGAACCTGATAGTCACTTAACATCATTATTTTGGAAGACACAATTTATTTCAAGATCAAGATGAAAGTTACAACAATCTCAGTTTTCAGCCCTGGAAGCGTCCTAACAGAAAGAGAGGTATCAGGGAGCCATGGAGAAAAGGAGGCAGAGAAGGTCAAAAATATTTTCAATTTATGATTTTTCAAGTAAAAACCAAAAAGTGAAAGGTTGCTGTGTTGCCAACTCTAGCAATTTTATCTTGAGTCTCACGCTACTTGATGTTTCACTTAAAGCTCCTGGAGACACATGATTATGTGAGACTCGGCTTTAAAAAAGTAAAAATAAAAGCTTCTAGACATCATGACTGTGGAGAAAAGTTTGAAAAAGTGACCCATGCGCACCCTACAGACTCAAAAATCAGAAAGCAAAAAAACCCTCCCAAATTATTCTTATTTTTAATCTCATGATTTTGAGGGGGCTTCATCATGAGTTTTGAACATTTAGAGCTGGCATACAGTGTATTTGGGTGAATTTTTGGATATTTTTCCTCTGCCTTTTTCTCATATCCTTGTAGGAAGAAAACAATCAAAAATCCACCAGCAGGCCACCTGGTGCCTGGGAACCTGGTGATCCCCAGACCACCAGCTTATTAGTATTGTCCCTGGCAAAATTTCACACTATCTGGCAACTATCATAGGAGACTGGGCAATGCAAAGTTATCAGCATAGTCTTCAACGGTCTCTTGCCAAGTAATCTAGGCAGCAGCTTGTAGCAACAGCTTAAAAATGGAAGCCTGCATCAACATTACTCTGCAGTTACTGAGAAGGAATATTTCCAAGGAAGCAAGGGCATGGAACAGTAAGAGAGACACCATTGGCACTCCCATAATTTTAAATGCATATATTTTCACTCCAGTATCGTAAAGGAATTAAGCCATTCCAAATCATCTCCAAACAGTTAAGCAAATGGAAGCTTTTCAGATTTCTGAAGAAATAAAAGCTCAATTTTAATAGAGAGATCTCATCAAGGAAAGCAACAACATGATAATACTATTGATACAGAATGTTATTTCCTACAATACTAGCAGTAAGTTGCATCAACAGATGATTGCTTTTTCTTGGTTCAAAAAAAATAAAGAGGAGTGTCAGGAACAATTTATTTATAGAAGTGGACAGAAGCAAACATAGGCCAATCTGATAGTAGAGCAAGCAGTGCAGTTCTGACCCACAAGTACAGTTTGCCATACTATAGGAAAAGTGAAGTGTTTCAAGAGGCTAATATAAATTTCAATGCAACTACCATGTGTTCAGATGATATCCTTTGTACAGCATGTAAGAATATTTCTTTGGTATACAAATATGCCCCAGGCACAGGGAAGGCAAGTATGCAGTTTTGGCTCAGAAAGTTCTATTTTAAAAGCAGAGTACAAATTTCAGTCTGTTTCACCTATGGGAGTGATTTGCTTCGGGATCACAATTTCATTCTGTCTAGGAAAACCATGATATATTACCACTCCTGAAACACAATTTATCACTGAATAAAATCCAATAAAATTCTCCTACACAAAAGCAAAGCAATGCAACACTAAAGCCACCGCACATCAGAATTTGCAGGAGGCAGTTTTAGTTTTATGTATTTTCATGCAAGTGGTCTTCTAATCAACAAAACATTAAGGCTTTTATTCAGTTAAAAATTATGTTATGCTTTCAGTACATGTTGAGGATTATCCTATTTACCAGATGTGCTTTGTTTCACAGATGGTAATCAAGACGTGTGGTGGCGATCCATTGCCAAAGGGGCACGCCAGCTCCCACCCTACCCTGCTGAGAACTCCAGTCTTCTGTTGTGAACAAAGGCAGAAGTCCAAGTGTCACTCTCCAACTCTTCAAAGCCACTTCCTCCCTCAGAACCATGGGGGCTCTATCCCCGGCCACAATCTCTGGGTTTCTTCTTTCCCAAAACAGTAGTAGTCCGTTAGCGGTTAGAAAAAGAGAGTGCAAAAACCTCTATTCTGTTTAAATTTTCAGAGAGGAGTTTCAGGGGTTCTTGCCCTGTCTACCCACCAAGACTGAAAGGGGTGATACTTCACAGTGACATATCCTGGTCCCTAATGGATAGACCAAGTAAAACCATATGAACTGTGTAAAGACAGATGGTGAAAATGGAATCCTTCCTGCCAACCCATAAGTAAGGGCTGGGGCACCTACACAGCTGCACTGTGGTTGCTATTACCAGATATATATAGATATAGAAAGATCTATATATATGTGTGTGTATGTGTCTCTCGCTGACACAGACAGACAAACAGACAGAGCTGTAGGACAGTTGATCCACGTGGAATGTACCACCTAATCACACCACTTCAATATCACAGGGCTGTTTAAATTCCAGCCGGCACTCAGAAACACAGAGCAACAAAGTAATTCTATGCTGTGGAAGAAACAGAAATTAAAATACAAGAGAAAACCTTCTATATTACTCTTTGGGGCTATTTTTTCAGGATCAAACTTTAAGATCATGACTTCAATAAAGACAGGTTTCAGAGTAGCAGCCGTGTTAGTCTGTATCCGCAAAAAGAACAGGAGAACTTGTGGCACCTTAGAGACTAACAAATGTATTAGAGCATAAGCTTTCGTGGACTACAGCCCACTTCTTCAGATGCATATGTTATGCATATGTTATGCATCCGAAGAAGTGGGCTGTAGTCCACGAAAGCTTATGCTCTAATAAATTTGTTAGCACTGGTCCCCACTAACCCCCCACTTCGGACTAAGGTACGCAAATTCAGCTACGTTAATAACGTAGCTGAATTCAAAGTACCTTAGTCAGAACTTACCGCGGGTCCAGACGCGGCAGGGAGGCTCCCCCTGTCGATGCCGCGTACTCCTCTCGCCGAGTACCGGCGTCGACGGAGAGCACTTCCGGGATCGATCCGGGATTGATTTATCGCGTCTAAACCAGACACGATAAATCGATCCCAGAACATCGATTGCCTGCCGGACCCTCCGGTAAGTGTAGACGTACCGTAAGTCTCTAAGGTGCCACAAGTACTCCTGTTCTTTTTGACTTCAATAAACTCAGCTAAATCCTTTTCCTGGTGATAAGTTATTATAGTTTTTATTGCCGTAGTGCCTAGGAGCCCTAGTGATGGATCAGGATCCTACTGTGGTAAGTGCTGTGCAAACGCAGAACAAAAGGAGTCCCTGTCCCAAAGAATTCACTATTTAAAACAGGAGATAACAGATGAATACAGGCTGTTGGGGGAGTACAAGGAGTCAGCATGATAGGCAGTGGTCTCAGCACACCAGCTGCCTAACCATTATCAAGGTTTTTTGTAGGCAAGAGGATAAAGAGTTTTAAGGATGACATGAGGTAGTTTTCAGTCGCAGATGATTACAGGGAGTACCCCCCAAGCATGAGAAGCAGCATAGGATAAGCCAGGGGTGGGCAAACTTTTTGGCCCAGGGCCACATCTGGGTATGGAAATTGTATGGCGGGCCATGAATGCTCACAAAATTGGTGTTTGGGGTGCGGTAGGGGGTGAAGGCTCTGGCTGGGGGTGCGGGCTCTGGGGTGGGACTGGGATGAGGGGTTATGGGTGCAGGAGGGTGCTCCGGGCTGGGACCGAGGGGTTAAGAGGGCTGGAGGGGGATCAGAGCTGGGGCAGGAGGTTGGGGTGCGGGAGGGGTCAGGAGTGAGGATCCAGGCGGCACTTATCTAAAGCAGCTCCCAGAAACAGTGGCATGTCCCCTCTCCCACTCGTACGCGGAGGTGCGGCCAAGCAACTCTGCATACTGCCCCGTCCGCAGGCATTTCCCCTGCAGCCACCATTGGCCACAGTTCCCAGCCAATGGGAGGTGCAGGAGCTGTGCTGGGGCTGAGGCAGTGCGTGGAGCCCTCTAGCTGCCCCTACATGTAGGAGCCAGAGGTGGGACATGCCACTGCTTCCAGGAGCCACGCGGAGCGGAGCAAGTTCCTGACCCCGCTCCCCGGCAGGAGCTTGGGGGCCAGTTTAAAACGTATGGAGGGCCAGATGTGGCCCTTGGACCGTAGTTTGTCCATCCCTGGAATAAGCACAACTGTTTTTATTTGAAAATTTAACAAGTGGGCGATGGAGACTGCCTTCATGGGTCAATCGAAGGCATGGGTCAACAGCTTGATAGTGAATGAGAGAGGATCAGTATGGTGGGGGTTGGCTGCAAAGAGCCTTGAAAGGGAAGGCAAGCAGCTTATATTTGATGTAATAAAGAAGAGGGGAAAACCAGTGGAGGGATGCACAGAGAAGAGTGATGTTAAGAGAGGGGATATTAAGAGATCTGTTTTAGCCACGTAGAGCTTGAACTGACAGTTAGACAAGCTGTAATTTTAGTTTGGACAGAAGGAGACAGGTCTGGAGTAGAGGTAGATCTGAGAGTCATCAGCATAGAGATGGTAGCTGAATTTGTGTTTGTGGATGAGATTACCAAAGATACGGTGTAGATGGAGATGAGAAGGGGACCAAGGATACAGCCCTGTGGAACCCTCACAGAAAGTTGGAGGGGGATGAGGAGGATCCTTTGAAAAAGAAACTGAAGGAGCAATTAGAGAGGTAGGAGGAGAACCAGGGAAGGCCAGGGAGGACAAGGTTTTTTTAAAAAAGAGCAGGAGTAGCAGTGTTGCAGGCAGCTGACAGGCCCAGGAGGATGAGGATGGAGTATTGGTTCTGAGCTTTAGCTAGGAAGAAGTCATTAAAAAGACTTTGCCAAGAGCAGTTTCAGTGGCATGTAAGGAGCAGAAGCTGGAGTGGAGAGGGCTTAGGATGAAAATGGAGCAGAGGAACTCCAGACAGTGTATTCAGGGAGGTTAGATTAAACAAAAGGGAGGTGGGGCAGTAGTTGAAGAGGCAAGTGGGGTCAAGGGTGGTGCTTTTTAAGTTGGAAGAAATTAGAGCATTCTTGTATCATGAGTGGAAAGAGCCAGAGGAGAGTGAAGTTAAGGAGAAAAGTAAGGAGGATGAGAGTGGGCACAAGGGAGATCAGAAGATGGGATGAGTCCCTGGGACAAGGGGAGGAGTTACAGGAGGAGAGCAGAACAGCAACTTCTATGTCCGTGATAGGGAAGAAGAAGGCCAGAGTTGTAAGAAATCAGCAAGATCCTCTGCGGAGAGAAAAGTGAAGGCAGGGGGAGAGGAGGATTTGAGTAGTGAGTCCAAGTTGTGAAAATGTGGCTGGGATTGAAGACGTGGGATTCAATTAAGTTGGAGAAGTAGAATTGTTTAGCCAGGAATATGGCAGAACTGAAGGAGGAGATAAAGAATCTGTAATGGAAGAAGTCAGCCTGGTCACGGGATTTCCACCAGAATTGCTCCATAGCGCAAGAGCAGAAGACGCCAATGTTGGGGCTAAGCAAGGGCTAGGGTTTGGCAGGGGAGACCTTGTGATTGGAGAGAAGGACAACGTCAAGGGTGGAGGAGACTGAAGCATGGAGAGAGCCAACAACCATAACAATGGAAGAATGGGAAGAGAAGGCAGGGAGCAGAGGGCTGAGAACAGATGAGAAGTTATCAATGCTGATGGATTGGATGTCATGGAAAGGCAGAGTGACAGGGTGTGCGCGTGATGCTGAAAGAGGCTGAGATGATAGGAGGGGGTAACTCAGCAATGAGAGAGAAAGAGAGTGCAGTGCTGGGTTAAGACCAACTCAACCAAACAGCTCTGTTGGCGAATGGGAGAACTGAACCAGGGCAGCGGGTCAAATGAAGAGGTGAGGGCAGCTAAGGGGTCCAAGGGATTACATGGAAACTGAAGTCACTGATTCAATGAGAGATTTGATGCAAAGAAGAGGGAGAGCCAGGAGACAAAATCAGAGAGGAAGGTTGATGGGGAGGAGTTGGGTGGACACCAGAGGACAGCAACAAGGAGGAGAGAAAAGAAGAGTAGGATGCAGTGCTGTTCAAGAGAGGAGAAAGAGTGGGAAGGGAAAGGAACAGGATAAAACTCCAACACACTCACTACAGTTGGATCAAAGATGGGGACTGTAAGAGAAGGAGAAGCCTCCATAAGAGAAGGAAGCTGCATATGGAGCATCAGATGAAGTGATCTAGGTCACTGTGAGAGCGAGATACAAACAAGTCATGGATGACTGATCTTTTTAGAGATGGAATGGTCATTTTAGAGACAGCAGAAGGGAGGATAAAAGGAAGGAGGGATGGGAGAGAGGTTAGGTTTTGTGGTACAAGAAGGGCGGTGGTGGTAGGGATGGGTGTGGGACATTGGGATGGGTATGGGCAGAGGGCCAGGGTTGGGGCAAATGTTACCAGAGATGAGGAGGCAGTGGCAAAAGGAGTGTGTGGATGTAGGATCTGGATTTGTGCTTTGCTACTTCGGAAAATTAACTCAGTCTTAAATAAATTAAGAAATCTGTACTACACAAATGGAAAACCTATTGTGTCTGTTCAAAACCAAGCCCTTGCCCAGGGCTTCAGAGCAATCTGTATGGGCACTGTACAAAGTTAAATATGAAACCAGCTGATAAGTTCTTCATAGCAGTACACTGCACTGGCATGATAGTGCTGGCTGGCCAATGGGCTGCTAAAGTGAAGATATTCACTTCCACCCATATCCCCTGCTTTTCACAGACTAAGGCCAGAGGGACCATTATGATCATCAGAACTCTAAATAGCCGTCATGGCTGTGCGGTTACCATGTGCTATTAGCTACAGAGGTTAGTTATGGTTAAGGCTGCGAGTCTGGTTGTGGAAGTTACGGATTCCGTGACTTTCCGAGACCTTCCACAGCTGAGCAGCCAGTACCACTGACCCCAGGGCCAGTTTCACCAGCTACTACTCAGGCGGTCCCAGGCAGCTGGCCCCGGGGACCCCCCAAGCAGCAGCCGGTGCGGCTGGCCCCGGAGACCGCCCAAGCAGCAGCCGGTGCGGCTGGCCCTTGGACCCACCAAGCAGCAGCCAGTGCAGCTGGCCCCGGGGACCACCCAAGCAGCAGTCCTGGGGACTGCCGGAGAAGCAGTGGTCCTGGGGACAGCCCGAGCAGGGGTCCCAGGGACTGCCGGAGAAGCAGTGGTCCCGGGGGCTGCCTCGGAGGCAGTCCCAG
This sequence comes from Trachemys scripta elegans, assembly GCF_013100865.1. Taxonomy (NCBI): domain Eukaryota; kingdom Metazoa; phylum Chordata; order Testudines; family Emydidae; genus Trachemys; species Trachemys scripta. The sequence continues at coordinate 28,303,956 of NC_048298.1, read as the reverse complement.
GGGTGGTTGGAGGCAGTCAGCCCCCACCACTGGAGCAGTGACCCCCCCCCCCAGAGCAGCAGCTCCCCAGGGGGCCCCCCGGAGCAGCAGCGCCTTAGGAGCAGCTACAATTTAGTCAGGGATATTTAGAGTAAGTCATGGACTGGTCAGGGGATGTGAATTTTTGTTTATTGTCCGTGACCTGTCCATGACTTTTGCTAAAAATGCATGACTAAATCTTACCCTTAGTTATGGTTGGAGTGGACCCTACAAAACGGCAAGCTATTTTCTTTGATAAGCATGTCTCCCGGTGTACAGTAGGGACTTTTCATAATGTTTTGACAACTTTCCATAGGTGGCCTGTAACCCGCTATGAAAATACAATTGTGGCAGTGAGCTATGTCTGAAGAACCTGCAGACCCCAAAAGTATCAGTACAATCTCACATTCATCAATGAAAGAAAGCAATGGCTCCATCTAAATGTTATCAGGTTTCAAGGACAGGCAAACCTGAAAATGTCAGTGAGAACGCTTCATACGATTATTAATTATAACAGATCAGTTGATGGTGTACTGGGTCAGGAAACAATGAAAGTTATTTTTCAAGTATCATATATAAGAGCCCCCTGCTACCTAATATGTCTTTATGAAGTCATTGGGAAGATAGTTTCAGGTCAGTCAATATTAGTATTATTGTCCGACTATGCCTGCTGTCAGCTTCCCCTAATTTACTAAATGAGCTAGAGAGCAAATTCCTGATCAGGGAGATTATGGGGAAACTCTTGAACAAAACAGAGGTTTAGTGAGGGTGGGGGAAGGAAGGGAGCTGAAGCAGGAAAAAGGCAGAAGTAGTAGGGCCACCCTGACAGTTTGGAGACGAGGGATTATGTTCGCATTTTGTCTCCTGCTTACTGACTTGGCAGCTGTTGAGTTGCCGGAGAGCTGCTGAGAAAGTCTCTGTCTCTGAAGATAGGAAACAAAAGACTGGGAAGAAACATCAGTTCAGTTTTCCAGAAGCATTGTAGAGGGTGCTAAGAGGTAGACTGCACAGGAGAGGGATGGGGGAGGAAGGAAAGGAAAAGAAAGAGAAAAGGAGCCTTTTGCCTGCCTCCAGCACTTGGAAGAGGCAGAAAAATCCCAGAAGTTCCATGCCAGATGGAGCAACATATTGTCATGACAGAGAAAAGAATGGCACTCCCTTCCCTGTGGAGTTTACAGTCTGAGATTGACGTTCAAAATGCAATGAGATGCGCAGAGGAATGATCTATCTTGGAGTATTTGGGGTTTTTAAATCTAATGGATGAGAGTATTTTTACTTATGGAGGTTAGTATTTGTGGGCTTTGCTGAAGATGAGAGTCTTGATTTGAAAGAAGAAAGTAGGTGCTCAGATAGAGTTCAAGAGATCATTAGGGGACAGACTATCTTACACTTACACCACAGAACATACAGTGTACCGTTTCTAAATACCTTTTAAAAATAATAAAAGTGACAAAACTTCCACATGAAACTGAGATTCTTCTACTTACAGATACTGTAATAATGATACCTTTAGTACCTTCTAAAAATACATGGAAATATGATCATGCTAACTTTCCTTAGGAAAGCAGTAATAAATGAGACAGATAGATAAAATATCTTAACTATAACCTGTCCATAGAGATGCTCAGTCACATATCTTTTCATAAATATATGATTGTTAGCTTTGTTGAAGTATCTATGTAAAAAGACCACACACACATACACAATATATATATCTAAAGCCATCCATTCCTAAACAATTGCTTCAATTTCTTCATACAAGAAAGAAGGTATATGACTGACACTGAAAAGTAGATCAGGACAACTAGCTATGTATGTAAGTGAAAATAAACACAGCATATATATACACATGTGTATTACAGATACACAATCAGTCAAACTAGCAATTCTGTGAAATGATTATGTTATAACTGTAGACAGAATTTGCATGCTTGTATCTTTTTATTTCATAAAAACTTGTTCTGGCACAATCTGACAAGCTATCTTTTCCTACCAACAGAAGGATGGGAACTGAAACCACTGCTTTTTTATTTTGTTTCTTCAATATTATGTGCATGTGTATAAATTATGACACACAGAAGCTTTGCAGCTCCCTACAGAGAATTTTTGGGTAGAGGGAGAATGCAGGAGAGGCTAGAAGGGGGTTTGGTCAGAAAGAGAGAAAAATTGAAATGATTTTTTCCACCTCTAGCAACAAGTCTTCACTGGTTATTTCTCATGGTCAATGAAGATTGAATTTCTTTTCATAATTCAGTGCCAGAACAGCATATCAGTTAACTTTGACCCATGGCAATTTATGTCATAATTCTATATTTCTAAATCAGTAGTGTATACATTAAAGCAACACCTCTTGTATTTTCACTTAAAGACAATCAGATGCAGAACTGCCAACTATACAGAATTTTCACTTATTATCCTATGAGACCCTCCTGTATCTGTAAAGAAATACCATCTGACAACACCACTGCAAACATGAGGTCTATGGGCAAAGACACTCTGACTGGTTGCCCTTCCCCATTCTCCTGCCTTCTGGGGAAGGAGAGAGGTATTAGAACTGTTACATGTGGCAGTCAGAGCTCTGTTTTGGGGAAGGGGGCGAGAAGGAGGAGCAGATTCTGTTTACACATGAAATGAGTGGAGAGCAGAAAGAGCGAAGTAGTTCAGGATGGCTCTGCTCTCTCCTCCACACTCTTGTAAAAAAAAAAACCCAATATCTACTCTTCTTCTACTCCTCCATCCTCAGGCCTCAAAGTGGTAGGAGTAGGGAAGAAGAAGAGGCTCCCTGGAGCTGACCATTCAAGACCTGGGATAGAAATGGTGGGAAAGAAAAGAACTCTGGATTAGACCTCTCTCCCCTAGTCCGAGGGGTGTGGGTGGGCATGTGTGTGAAATCTCCAGAGCTGAAGAGGAGCAGAAGTATGCTGGGGAGGGCAATGGGCAGATGTGGGGCTGGTAGGGAGGGGCACATAATTTATGTGGGACTGGAGACTGCAGAATTACGATGCATCTGCTCCCCATCCAGGGCAGCACATGATTAATTGATGTGGACCAGGGGGACAGGACTTGTTTTGGGCTGTAGAATTAGCTGGCATTTCTATTCTTGGGAGGAACTTGAAATTCTAGCATCATCAGGCAACACTTTATGCAATTTTGTGTGTTTTAATGCAAATTTGAAATATACCTTTTTTTTGGTCACAATGGGCTGATATGTATGGATACTGTACTGCAGAATAGATTTAGATAAAGGAGGCTGAACATTTAAAACTGAACCTGCCTCCATAATAGAACACTCCAAAACACACTGAAGTATTTTTCTAAACATGGAAAGTTCCATCTGTTACTGACACGGCAATCCTTGTTAAGTCAACAAAAGGAATAATGTCTGCACAGAGACAGAGTCCATTTATAAACATGAAAGCCGTATGTAGAAATTCTACTTAATTTAGCTAGTTCAACACATGAACTGTGTGGGGGTGTCAAAAAAAAATCCACATAAACCAGAGCTATAATAGGTACATGGGATGGTTTCACTACACTAAAACCAAGAGGATCAAGGGGAGTCCTTCACTGTAGGAGTTGAACACATCAAAAAATACATGAATTCTAATGTCTTAACACCCACAAATAAAGTTAGATCATTACTAATTCATTATACAGTAGAACCTCAGAGTTACAGACACCTCGCAAATGGAGGTTGTAACTCTGAAATGTTCCGTAATTCTGAACAAGAGATCACAGATAGGGTGACCAGATGTCCCAATTTATAGTCCCTATATTTGGGGCTTTGTCTTATATAAGCATCTATTACACCGCATCCCTTGTCCCAATTTTTCACACTTGCTATCTGGTCACCCTAATTACAAGTTGCAGGGTAGAGGGGGGGTGTTGGCGTTTCTGATCCTTAGGGGGCCAGGGCTCTGGATAGGGAGCTGAGGGCTTCTGCCCTGTGGGATCACCAGGGCTCAGGGCTTTAGACCTGGTGGGAGCGCTGGGGCCCGGGACTCCATCCCCGCATGTCTGCTCCTGGTTTCAGCCTCGCAGGGGGTGCCAGGACTGGGGGCTTCTGCCCCATCAGGGGTGCTGGGGCTCAGGGCTTCAGCCCTGCAGCTCTGTTCCAGGCTTCTGCCCCATGGGGGAAGCCAGGGCTTGGGGCTCCCCATGGCTCCACCCCCAGTTTCAGCTGGTGGGGTATATCAGGGCTTGGGGCTTTAGCTACAGGAGAAACACTGGGGCTGAAACCAGCACTCCCCTTGTAGCTAGAGCCCCCCACAGGGCTGAAGCTGGGAACGGAGCTGCGGGGCTGAAGCCCAAGCCCCAGCACCCCCTGGTCTAAAGCCCTGAACCCCAGCGCTCCCCAGGGTCAGAAGCCCTAACCGCCCCCCCACACACACACCCTGCAGTTGCAGCCCCAACCCCACTCCCATCCTCCTAAGCCCTGAGCCCCAGGTCTAAAGCCTTGAGGCAGTACAGTATTTGCTTTTTGTCTCCACTGCTACCTGATTGATTACTTCCAGTTCCACAGGGTGTCCAGTTGACCAATAAGTCTTTAACTCTGGTGTTCATATCTTTGAGGTTCTACTGTAAATCACATCCACCAAAAGTATGTGATGACAAGATTTGATACAGAAACAGAGATTGCATCTGGAACTGATTACCCAATTCATTTATCACACTTAGAACTATCAGTGTATCTTTTACTGAATTGAGTCCAAGATCACCATCAGCGTTGGATCTGAACAGAACATAAACCAACTTGAGTGAGTCATCCAAAGCCAGAACCAAGTATAGCAGAATCCTTCTGTGAAGTGCCCATAATCCCTGTCTTCAAACTGCCAGTCCTGCAAACTCAGACTGGAATCTGAAGCCTGGTCTACACTGGGGGGGAGAAATCGATCTAAGTTACGCAACTTCAGCTACGTGAATAATATAGCTGAAGTCGACGTACTTAGACCTACTCACTGCAGTGTCTTCACTGCGGTGAGTCGACTGCTGCCGCTCCCCCGTCGACTCTGCCTATGCCTCTCGCGGTGGTGGAGTACAGGAGTTAACAGGAGAGCGCTCGGGGGTCAATATATCGCATCTAGACTAGACACGATAAATCGACCCCCGCTGGATTGATCGGTGCCCACCGATCCGGCGGGTAGTTTAGACATACCCTGAGAGTCAAGCTGGGACCCTTCATTATTAATGGTGATGCATGGTATGAGGCAGAAAGTATTACGGGTTAAATTATAGTCTCAGTGAATCTGTACTATCTTATTCTCGTCAGTGGGGTTGACTGGAAGTTAGTAAACATGGATGTCAAGAAAAAAGAGGAAAGTTGTGAAGATTGTAATTTTCTAAATCGTCCTTTTATATCCTGGCTTTTGGGGGACATCCAGCACACACTGTTAAAGGAACAAAATTTTACATCTGACAAGTCATTTTTAAAGGAGACAAGACAACAAATTTTACATTGTCAATGGAAGTTAATATCACTAGCGTATCAATTTTTCACTTATATAAGATCATATGTGTGTGTTTGCCTGAGTGCATTTTAAACATTTTATTCTATTACATGCCTGACATCATATTTGCATATCATAAAAAATTAACAATAGTATATTTTAGAAATATATCTGTAACCTTGATCTTTAATGGACTTTTCAAAAACACATTTAAAACCTACACATTCAGAGATGGAAAAGAAAGGACCTCACTATAATGTTATGGTTAAAGGTTTTAATATTTCAAGTCAGAAGGGTTTTTTTAATATACATTTGATATCTTATTACTTCAGGCATCAGCCTTTCATGCTTTAGGCAAATAGCAAGCCATACTCCCATTTACTCTTTACTCTAAACTTTTAACATTTTTAAATAACTAAAAAAATTGACACCATCACCACTTCTTACATGCACCCACACACACCTTTTTTACAGTTTGGATGTAGGTTTCAAACCAAGCTTTCATCACAAAAATTGTACAGAGCTAAGGTTTTATTTTTTTATTCAGGCAGATGACCGTTTTGAAACAGTCAGAGGAGGTCTTGGATTCCTGTGTGTCTGTATCTTTCCCATGTGTTCCAATGCTGGTTGCTAGGATACAGAATCCCCTTCTCTTTGATGTATAAGATCTGGACGAGGATGAGCTCAATAGCTATCTGAACGATGGTGACATACTTTTCATTTTCCCTTATTTGAAAGCAACCTTTGCAAAGCAAAAAAAAAAAAGGGGGGGGGATGGCGAGGGGGACAAGGAGAGAACCCTCACATTTAGTTTGCCTAGGGAAGTCCAGGCCTAAGTTTGTCACTTTGAGGTCTGCTCGTGGGATTAGCTATTTAAACACATTATTGTATTTTGATGGAAGAAAGCAACTTCTCAGAAATATAATTTTTGAAAGAATCGATTTGCTGAAGTCTGCAAATACAAAAGGAATACAAGGTGATGAATCCTTTTGAACTGATGCCATAAAACAGAATGAACCTACCTAAAGTTTTCTTAGAGCACTGTATATTAAAGCATGTACAACAGCACTCACATTCAAAGCTAATATTTTGATTTATTGCAAACCTTTGGTGGGATTTCTCAATTTTTACTGTCAGCCAGGGTGTTTTTTAATTATTTTTACAACTAACAGCTGCTTTTAATAGGGGCTGATTGTTTCCAAGTGAGTGATGGGAGATGCAAAATAAGCTCAGCTGTCTGCATACAGATTTGTATAGGTATGCTGCATGCTGTATTTGTTACCCTTATCTTATCCTGAGGCAAAATGTAAAAATTCAAACTATGTTTATAATCATATGTTTTAATTAATAAGCAGCATATTACTTAGGGAAAAATGTAATTACAATATCAAACATTTTAAAACAGATTTATTTAAAACCATACAAGTTTCTCATGGAAAATAGCTCCATCGTGACGAGCTCTGCACTGCTGCACAAGTAAGGAGGTGGAAGAAAGGAGCCAACCACAGTCCTTGGGCTTCCGTCCAGCAAGAGCTACTTGAAGCTAGTACCAATAACAGTAACCTCCCCAAATGGAGTGTGTCTGGGGAGGTGGGGAGGACACAAACACACACAGGGAAAAGCATATGCTCCCCCAACTTTCAAAGTATGCAGAGGGGTAGATCTGGCTTAGATTCCCGGAGGCACTGGGATTCAGTCACGCACCTATTATTTCCACGTTATGGCTTACATTTAACAATGTTGTTGTTCAAAATTTTTTAGTAAATATAATCAGTTTGCCCTGTTTTGTAACTGTGCTTCCCAAGTTCCAAAACTACAACATATACTATCAGTTCTTCATGCCACAAGATCACTTTACTCATCCATCACTGATAGATTGCCATATTGTATACGGAAACACAAAGCATGACAAGTAAGAGTGCAAATATCCCTAATTGTTTGGGGATACTGTCCAGGGTTATTTCAGCAATATTAGTTCACAGATAAATGTGTGGTAGCTGGTATTATAAGATAATTCTTATAGTGTTTTATCTAAAAAGTATTAACAGAATCCCCCAAAGTCGTTATCTAATATTGCTTCTCGCAATGGAGAAAAAAATCCCCTGAGATATTTACCTTACGGAAGCAATTCTTTATTTAATGTACCTGAAAATAAGTATATTCAATGAACAGCATTAAATTTGATTTATCTAAGTTATCTTCTTGGTCAAATATTAGGACTAGTACCCCATTCTCATCCTCCTTGACCTCTCTACCGCTTTTCTCTTCAACTCCATCAAGTTCAAGTCTCCTGTCCTTGGCCTTCTAAAAACCTGCTATAACCCAGACATAAACCAGTTTAAATTGCCAGCATGATCTGGCTGCTTTGACCTTAGGGTTACCATATTTTGTGCCTCCGAAAGGAGGACACTCCACGGGGCCCCGGCCCCGCCCCAACTCCGCCCCTTCCCCCAAAGTCTCCGCCCCCTCCCCTGCTTCCCGCGAACATTTGATTCGCGGGAAGCCTGAAGCAGGTAAGGGGGAGTGTGGGGGGAGGAGGCGCAGCCCAGGCTGGCCCCCCCGGCGTTTCCAGCCTGGGTCGGCTCGGGCCCCGAGCCCGGCCCCCGGCCGAGCACCCCCGGCCCGCCCAGCACTGCCAGTCCCCGGCCCGGCCCCCGGGCCCCCGGCCGAGCACCCCCTGCCCCCAGCACCACACCGCCGGTCCCCAGCCCGGCCCTCGGCACCGCACCGCTGTCCCGGCCCCCGGCACCGCCGGCCCGGCCCCCGAG